>NC_022027.1:56181106-56185297 GCF_000317375.1 Microtus ochrogaster | reverse complement strand
ACATACACACCACACACATCTATATGCTACATACACACACCCCACACACATATACACAAACCACACACACACACCACAGACACACTACCTATGCACATACATACCCCCCACAAGCCATATACACCATACACACATTTACACACATCACACACACATACATACACTACACACATGCACACACACCCATATGCTACACACACGCTATACACACACAAATACACAAACCACACACATACCACAGACACACCACATATACACACGCACTACACACACTACACACACATATACACAAACCACACACACACACATGCACCACACACACACCACATGGGTGCTTGGCCTGGTACTAGGAGGGTACTATGACAATACCATCCCCTTCCCTCCTCTCCTCAGGTTTGGTTCTGTTTATCTATTCTTCCACCCTTTATACAAATGCTTTTCTCACAGGTCACCTCAAAACTCATATCAACCAGGTCTCATTAGCAACATCGACACCGAGAAAGAATTCGAGACAGGCAGTGAGCAGAAGTCAGAAAGGTGAGGGGCTAAAAACCAAGCAAGTTTGCAGAGTAGCAGGTTCTAGGTTGGCGACCATTTCACTGGCAGGGAGCGACCCCCGCCCCCCCCAGTGAACCAGGTGACGCACCTGACCCCCGAGACATTTGCTCCTACCTGCCGCAGTTCTCACAGGGACAGAATCGATACAGAAAGCTAGCCTTGTGTCAGTGGAGCTGTGTGTTTGCATCCTGAGACCTGGGAAAAGCTGAACGGCTGTGAACTGCCAGGCTAGGGCTTAACAGGTTAAAGAAATCAAACATGTTAAAGCAACACAGAGCAAAAGCAGAAAGAGGCAGCCTCTCATAGGAGCCAACGTCCACCTAACACAGCCTGTGCCGTCCGTTCTAGAGAGTGAGAAGACCTCCAAAACTGGCTGCTGGCTTCACAGAAAAATCACAGTCCCTTGACAAGGCTTTCTCATGACCAACTTCTTTCTGTCGTGAGAGTCAGCATTCTCATGTTGACAGAGACTCCGCATAGCGTCCCGCTCAGGCCTTTGCTAGACCTTTGTCTCCTCTGACCCTTCCCTCACTCTGATAGCTCTGAGCAGGGCGGCTCTTTGGCAAGCCACCACGTGCCGGCTCAGCTGAGCACAATGAGAGCATTCACCTGGCGTGACCAAGACCTGGCCCATCCTGACATTTTATTTTTTTTAAAAAAAAAGAAAACAAACTATCTTTTTTCTTTTTACACACCAATCCTGGTCTCCACTCAACCTGTCACTTAACGAGACTTGGTCCAGACTAGTGTCTGCTCAGGGTACACATTGTTCTGTGGAGTTGCTTCCAACAGAGGAATGTGCTCTATTGGGGTGAGGGAGCACAGGGTTAGTTTTCAGAGCTGGTGGTTGGAAGGTAACGCAGTTTCCTGTTACTTTGTAACAAATAACGGTAAACTGGAAGCCTTAGAACAATACATAAAAAGTGTACCACCGGCCTCCTGGAGGAATTGAGGTGTTGGCAGGCTTGGAGGCACCAAAGAAGAATCTTTCCGTAGCTTTTTCCAGCTTCTAAGCCCACCAATTAATAAATAGCTCTTAGACGCTGGCATCCTCTTCCCTCATCAAAGCCAAGAGCAGTGTTTCCTGTCTCTGATGTTGCTGTCACCATGGCTCTCTCTGGCTGACCACAGACAGTGCGTGTGACTGGATTGAGCCTAGGTATTATAGCCAGGGTAACTGCCCCACTTCAATGTTATCAACTTTGGTTATGCCTGCAAAATCATTGTTTGGGGTCCAGCTGTGGCCCCGTGAATTCCTCACTCTCTTGCTTCACACTGTGATCTCAGGGGCAGTTAGTTAGGATGAGATCATAAAGGGGCCCCTGAGCAAGTGTCTCTGATGTCCTTAAGGAAAGGGGAGTTTAGACACAAGCCCAGAGACAGACGTGCAGAAGGAAGTCAACACGGTGATGTTTGGGAGGAGGCACCTATTACACGCCAGCATCAGGGAGAGGCGTTCCTTACTCGGAGCCCTCGGAAGGAGCTGGCGCTGCTAACACCTAGATTTTAGACTTCAGTCCCTAGAGCAGTGAGATAATACTTCAGAGTCTCATGTAAGCCACCCACTTTGTGGTACTCTGCAGCAGTGTTCTTAGCAAGTGAACACATTCGCTGTACGGTGTGAGGTAACACGTTCACAGACTCTGGGGCCTACAACGTCTTTGTGCAGAGAAGACTCTGGCTGCCTGTTACAAGGTTAGAAAGTCAGCATGGGCTCACTTAGTTCATCTGAGTTCTGTGCTCACCAGCCCGCCGGCCTCTAATGAAATGGCACTCTTTCGGGGATGTCTAACCTGCTGACGTTTGTAACACAACCTCTCCCCAAAGCTTCACAACATTCTAAGCATGTTTAAATTGTGTAGTGGGCTGGATTTATAGCTGGACTTGGTTGCATGTGGACACGCCTGCCCCCAGATGAAATGTCGGCCTATTGCTACACGTAGCCTGTCAGCACAATGGCAAACTCCAAACAACTGGTGTTTGTATGGAAACACTGACCAGCCTCAGGACTTATAAACTACAATGAAATGTGTATTCTCTTTGTTTGTGAGAAGAATCCAGTGGGCGTTGCTAGTTACTTCCTAGAATAAATTCAAACCCATGTATAGTGTTAGCCTCTGAGGTGAGGGGTTTCTCTGTGAAAGCAAGCAAGGATCTCTCACAGCTTTTGGAAGCAGCATCTCTAGGCGGACCTGTGAGGGCCGAATGGGGACCCTCTCATCCGCAGGTCCCTAGGCTGCATATTGGTTTAGACAAGAGAGACTTAGTGACGGTTGCTGAGACAGGAAGAACAGCACAGAAAAATAAACCTGTGGTTGATAATTACGTAACAGGGCTGTACTTGCCCCCCGGCTCCCCCCCAATTCCAGGTCCCACAGCAGCGCACTGCCCAGCTTGAGTCCAGATTCCCTTCAGGTTGGATGGTGCTACAGGGCGTCCTGGATGCTGCGTTGTCCTCAGCCCCTCGGTTCTAGCTTTGGTCCTCTAACCGGAAGGTCAAAGGAGCCCATCAGAGATCTGAAACCCCCTCGCTGCCAGCTCAGGCTTAAAAACATCAGAGACCGCCTCCGACCCAAAAGTCCAGGTTCCTAATGTGGCACACGGGTTCAGCCTGTGTTTCCAGTGTCCCCGTCCACTGCTCCATATCACACAGGTCCAGCCTGTGTTTCTAGTGTTTCCACTGTCCCTGTCCACTGTTCCATAGCACACAGGTCCAGCCTGTGTTTCCAGTGTCCCTGTTCACTGCTCCACACACCAAGCTGCTATTCTAGTTGGACCCTGAACATGGCAGTTGACTACCAGAATTAGCGTCCCTTGTGGTACATAGAAAACAACGCGGTCTCCTGATTCAGACTCCGGTAGCAGCTATCTAAAGTACCTTCTGTGTACGCTGTAGCTGGAGGCAGTAGCCAGGGCCCTTCTGTCTCTGGCATGCCCTCTCCTGTCCTGTCTGAGGCAGCATTCACATCCACTTTCTCCCGTGGGGCTCACCCTTACAACACGGCTTTAACGGGGCCCTGTCTTTCTTCAGAGCTCCCGTTTCCTAGTTATTAGAAACCATGCCTTAGCCATCTTTCTTTTCTAAGAAGCTATGCGGACTGTCTGTTTCTACCAAAGGAGTTGGTGCCTGACTACGTGTCCCTTTCCCCAAGGTGACCTAATGCCCCGAGAGTCCCACACAGGGCTCAAGTGCAGCCGTCGCGATGGCTCCCACTGGCTGTGCATCTGTGCCCTCCTTTCCCTCTGCACTTGACCCATTTCATTTATATTCCCTTGTTCTGAGTTTTACACACCTGCACTTGGATTTTTATTTTATATGTTTCTGTCACAATCTGCCTCAGATCCTTCCTGAACCAAAGCAAAAAAGAAATAAATTATTCATCTCAATATTCATACCACCTGGACAACGTCTGGCAGACAGAAACAGCTCAACGACGATGTTAAATTTAATCGCTGCTTAGAGGAGCTTTTGCTGCTTTTTATCATCCTGTCCAGAATTAAGTCTGTTAGAAGGAGTTTTGATGGGGATTTCATATTTCTGCCCTAGATCTCAGCAGTCCAGTGGCTGCAATTTCCACCTCCACCCAATGAAAACCCATTTCAGGAACTTGGACTCTTCAGGTGGGTCTGTGA
>NC_022027.1:56175002-56180831 GCF_000317375.1 Microtus ochrogaster | reverse complement strand
GGACTCAAGGCAACGCCAACAGACCAAGGATGAGGGACAACATTAGGTCAGGCTGTGTCTGAAGACAGCAATTTAATGTCCCAAGTGTGACGGTAAAAACAAGTGTGCTCAGGCCCAGACCTAAAGACACCAACATCAAATTGCTGCACGACAAAACTGTGAAGAAAGAAGAGAAAGATCATGAGTTAAGAAAAAAACATCGATCTCACTTTTTATACTCATTTTTCTTCAATTTACATATAATGTTTCCTTGAGGAAAACCATCTTCTCCACTCTGATATATTATATCTGAAGAAATCGCAGCAGCGCCCACATCTCTTTAGACTGGAGGTTCATTTTTTCTAGGGAACGTGTGAGCGTGTGCAGTCTTGACTTTCATTGTCACCTCAGCTTCCGAGGGGTCCCTCACACTTCCAGCTAGCGATTTTCAAATTGGAAAATTCCACTCAATTGGAATTTTTCCCCATGGGGGACGATCAAGGTATGCTTACTGATCGATTGTTACACATATCCAAAGACATGTGACACAGAGTGTCTAATTTAAATTCGCTTTCCAGATAGATTTATTTCTATCAAACATCAATTCAATGTGTTGACTTTAATCATATTTTCTTCATGAAAACTTAAGGAATCTGAGAGAATTCTTTGAACAACATAAAAGAAAAGTGTCAATTTTAAGTAGCTTACAATGGAAAATTGGTGGAAAAGAAGTTGGCTATATCATTACCATTTTAGTAAGCATGAACAAGAGATGAAAGTCTTGGTCAGTTGTAATGAAGTCTATGGCATCATCTTGGTCCAGTGAGCTACTTGCACTGGCTTGGAGGTTAGTCTAGGTCTCAAGGGGTTGAATACTAACTGCAGGGGCGTAAGCTCCTAAGTCATGCTCAACCAAGGAGGGGGTGGTCTGTAGACTGCGCATGGGGTAAGGGTTATGTGCCAGTCACTCAATGGCAGGACCAACCTGCTCAGTTGAAACTGATCAGACCCAAACAAGTCTCTGATTTTGTGACCCCCCAGACCAACCCTCTATACCATACCAACGCCATCTTTCCAAACCTAACTCAAAGTTCCTCTAATCAGTTTCTTTGGGAAAAAGACGTACTTCATTATATGGTGTGGGATGCCCCTCTGTATGCTGTGAATATTCTTATTTCCATTGGTTAATAAAGAAGCTGCTTTGACCTCTGACCGGGCAGAATGTAGCTGGGTGGGAAGTCCAAACAGAGATCCAGGGAGAAAGAAGGTGGAGATAGAGAGACACCTACAGCCGCCAGAGGGGTGAGATGCCAGAGCATTCTGGCAAGCCATGGTGATTGATATACAGATTATTAGAAATGGGTTGATTTATGTGTAGAGCCAGCCAGCAAAAAGCCTGAGCCTTCAGCCAAACAATTATCATTAATATTAGTCCTTCAAATGATTATTTTATAAACATCTGTGGGGACCAGTGGGCGGAGGAAAAACCGGCTCAGTGTGACCAGATGGGAAGAAAAAAGTCTCCAGCTATGGTTATAACTGTCTGAGACCTTCATTCCTACACACGTGTGCCCACATAGCAATGATACAAGTAACGGCACCCCACACCCTTGTCTGGCTCTTCTTCAAGTGCCAGAACTTAACCCCTTTCCATCTACCTTGTGCCCCCCCCTTCCCACGGTGTGCTTTCACTGTGGCTCCTGCCATGACGTCAGAGTCACCTCAGTGATGTAAACCACCATTTCCTTAGTCCTAGCAAGTGTCGTGGGCCGGGGACTCAGCACGCTTTTCCTAGCTCATCCTCACTTTCAGACAAAACTCACCCAAAGCTCAGTGAAGCTACGTGGTTTCCCCAAGAAACCGAAAACTCACCTTGAGCAGAACCCAGATTCAGACCCAAGACTGGAGGAGGTCAAAATCAGAGTTGCTAACTGTGTCCACCACAACCGACTAAGATAAAGAGGGTAATAGCAGCCCGGTCTGGTTCTTCATGGTGTTTCACTAAAATGGGTTGGCACACTTCAAATCCCTTCAGCCCCACCTGCTCCTCCCATTTGGTGCAGGCTCCACAGACTTCAGCATAATTGACCTCTGCAGTGGTTTGCCTCCGCTTGAGTTTCTGTTTCATGTTTCCTGCTTTGTGGCTTTTGGAAATCACACCAGGTCACACCACAGCACAGTGTTCCAAGAGGAACACCTCAACCATGTAGAGTTAAGTTTGGGGCCACTCATGACCAGGTGTGTGTGCTGAGAATAAATGTATCCTGTTCTCCCCATCATGGACATCCCCCCAAAACTCAGGGGGCTCTGTGGGAAGTTCCACAAGGTCAGTCTGTGGCCAACCCACCAACATGTCTATGTTGAGTTCCCTTCCTCTCTGTTTTATTCGGTCTGGTCCCTCATTCTGACCTCAGAACCATGTTTTCATGCCTGCAAACCTTTGTGTCAGGCAGACAGGGAGAATGAGCAATTCAACAAAGAAACAGATCTTGCAAAAAAAGCCAAACTTTAGAGCTGGAGAGCACATGACCGAAGTGAGGGTCCATACAGAGTTGTAGTAGCTGAGCAGACAGACAGGGAGCTCAGCTCAAGGTCAGAAGAGGGGGGGTGCCATCCAATGAACCACAATGTATGTTATAAAGACCCAAAAGGGAATGGAGAAAATGAATTAAAAGCTGATTTAAAGAAATTCTGGCAGCTCAAACCCCAAATGTGTAGGCAAAATGAACCCCAATAGCCTCACACAGAGTTCTCAAGTAAGACACAATATAACCAGAGGCTCGAAAGTCAAAGACAGGGCTTTAAAAGCATCAAAAGGAGATCACCCTGTGGATACAAGGGAACCGAATGCAATTCTCCATAGTTTTGACAGCAGACAGTTTGCAGGCCAGGAGAGAGTGGCATGACACAACTGAAGGGATGGGAAGAATAATTAATAAACAAAATAATAAGATGGTCAACCTAGAACACCACACCGGACAAAACTACAGGCATAGGCCAGGCATGGGGGTGTGCAGCCTTGGTCCCAGCGGTCAGACGCAGAGACAGGTCTGTAAATTTGAGGCCAGTTAGGCCTACATAGTGAGACCCTGGAGGGCGGGAGAGACGAACAGACAGACAGACAGACGGACAACATAAAGACTTACCCAGAAAAATAAGAGCAGAGGGAGAAATGCTGTTCAGTGCTTTCCAGGTTGAAACAAACATGCTAACCTGAAATCAGTGAACCTGAAACCCACGCAAAGGTAAGGCCACGGTGGCCTCGCCATGTTAACTCCAGTGTAAACGTTAAGAGGGAAAATATTGAAATTAACTGTGGCCACATTAATTTCCTAGTGGTATATTTATGATGTTGGCTGGGTACCGCAGCATCAGCCTATAACCCTGGCTGAGGTGGGTGTGCAGGAGTGTCGCTCCCAGACACCTCCGCTAGCTTGTTTTCTCTGGCTCTGGTAAAACACTTGCCAAAACCAACTTGGGGAAGAAAGGGTTTATTTCGTTTTACAACTTCCAGGTCCCAGCCCATCCCCGAGAGAAGCCCAGGCAGAATGTAAGGCAGGACTCTGGAGGCAGGAACTGAAGCAGAGGAGGCCATGGAGGAACCCACAGGAACTGCCCTTCCAGAGGATCGATCAGGTTAGGGTTCCTTCCCAGGCGTAGGCAGCTAACAGTGTAACTCTAGCTAAAGGGGATCCAAAGTCCTCTTCAGGGTATCCACACACAAGTGGGGCAAGTGTGTGTGCGCGCGCGCGCGCGCGCGCGCGCGCACACACACACACACACACACAGAAAAAAAATCTTAAAAATAAAAATTTGGAAAGTCCAAAATATAAAGGAAAACCAATTTAGTTAGACTTTATAACATTAGGAACATCTGCTTTTCAAAGGGCCCAGATAAAAAAATGAAAAGAACGTTGCACGCTGAGGGAAATCTGTTTTAAAATGTGTGCGTGCCAAGCGCCATAACCCTGCGTTAGGAAAACAAGCACGCAATTGAAAATGGCTCCCCGGTCAGGCTGCACCCAGCGATTGCTCCTTGAGTTGCCCACTTATTTGGACAACAAATTCCCTTTCTGCCCAGGCAACGGTGAGCTGGTTTCTGTTCCTAACACAGGAGCTACTAAGGGGCAGAACTAGAAAAGCAGGGACACTAACTGGGTGCCTTCCTTTGGGCCTCCCTTAAATGCTGGCTTCTGTGGTCCCACCGATCAAGTGGTTGTCACAAGCTAAGCCACCACAGCGACCGCGGTGACAAGTCTGGAAAGAGCTACCTGCTCCCCCTAAGACCGTCGATCTTCCTTTATACAAAATCTCTTTCCGATGTTGGAACAGGGCATCGGGTTTGCTGTGGAAAAACATGAACATTTCTTTGCTGGAAGCCAAAGACTGTGTAATCTCTGCTTCCAATTCCTGCTTTCTGCGTGGTTTGGGAGGCTGCGGGGCACTGAGCTCCCCTTTAGAGCCTTGGGAAAGCTGCCTAGAGTCTGCACTCGGGGTACCCCCTGCTGTGTGGTCCTGAGGAGGGACGGGGCGCGGGAGAGGGTGCGGGAGTGTGCTCGCCTCTTCAAATTATTCTACTACAGAGTATGAGAAACATCCTCAAAAGGCTCGCCATGTGGATTATTACAATATGCATAACCCTCTTCCAACAGTCCCTGGCCCCCGAAGGGGGAGGATGACGGAACCACCGGACGCGGTCCAGAGGCCTTGACTTCCGGCGCCTTCATCAGCTCCCTGAGGAGTGAGCTGGAAAAAAGGGCAAAGAGCGAATCAGGTCACCTGCTTGTCCCTGTAAGTGTGTTAGTAGGTCTAGGGTAGCGAACGTCTTGGTCTCCGATCTTTATTTTCTGAATATAATCTTTTTTCTAGATGACTAGTTCAAATTACATTTTTAATATGGTTTAAATAGACGTTTTCCTGATTATATTAATAACACATATGCATTACTAAAAATTAGGAAGATGAATAAAAAGAAAACATTAAAGGGCGCATAATCCTGCTACCGGGAGACACATGCTATTAACATTTTGATTATTTCATATTTTAATTTGAGGTTGCTTTTCTCCAGATTCTCTGAGAGCATTTTAAAATGAATATGTAAATTCATAGTTAAAAGTTTATTATATACATATTTGTATGTGTGTGGTTTTATGTCTTTTTCTCCAGTGAGGTTACAGTGTAGTTTCCCACAATATTAAGTATTCTTTCAAATAACATTTCCATGGCTCTTTACCATTTCGTCGTTTGTCTTGTCAGAATCTCTGTAATTGGACCGCTCAGCTTTGCATCTGCACAAACAATGCTGCTATAAATAGCAAGGGGCGTCAATCTTGGAGCAACTGACGGCTTTCTTGGGACAGTGTTTCAAGAGGTAGGGTGTTGTCTAAGTTAAAGTGTGTGATCCTTAACAGGGCTTCGGATGAATGTCCCGGAGAGTCTCAGGAGCCTTATCGACCCGGGTGAACGGTACTTCTCAGGAGCTCTCTGTGCTGCTGCAGGGACAGGAGCAACCTGAGGATGTCCTGACCTCATTTGAGGATTTGGGCTAAATTACTCTTTCTCATGGAGCTTTTCCTTATAACGTTTATAGAACTAGGCTTTGAGGGCCCAGAATGGATTAGATTTCTTTTTTAAGCCTCTAGATGTAACCTTTTAAAACCCATTCCCACAGGACTATAAACTAAAAAGCCATTGACACCACAGACTGACAGACTATAGCCAGGCTGGTCTGGAACTCACTACGTGTCCCAGGCTGACCCTGAACTCCTCCTCCCCAGGGCTGGGACTGAGGTGTGCACCACCACCCTCTGCTCTAGACTCTCTCTCTCTTTTAAGATTTATTGTATTTTT
>NC_022027.1:56174337-56174565 GCF_000317375.1 Microtus ochrogaster | reverse complement strand
TGGTGTGTAGATACAGGGACAGCTGCCCTTGGTTGTAAGCTGCCTAACCTGAGCCCTGGAAAGCAAACCTGGGTCTTCTGAAGCAGATGCTCTTTACCACTGAACCATCTTCTCAGTCCCTAGACCCTTTATAACATTTATGACACACAAAATAAATTATTATGGTTGCTATTATTGTTATTATTATTATTAAAATTACAAAGCTAGGTGGTGGTAGCGCAGGCCTTT
>NC_022027.1:56169135-56173462 GCF_000317375.1 Microtus ochrogaster | reverse complement strand
GCCCGGCTATTTATAAACAAATTATCTTTGATTTCTCTTAGAGTGTATCATTTGAATAAGACACTGGGTCTCTTTGTGCTTTGGTCATCCTCCAGGATGGGTCCTTCTCCCACCAGAATAAAGTCCACCTTCTACTTCCATGGCCTTTTTTAGGTTGGCAGGAAAAGCCGTGTGTTTCGTCCTGGCCTCTTCATACACACGGCCGCTACACTCTGTCTTCTGCCCCCATCACTCCCCTCCCCCACCTCTCTGGATTCCATAGATCAGAGGAAACGTGGTTTCTGTCTTTTTGAGTCTTGATTATTTCTTTCAATCTGATGATCTGCAGTGCCATCTGTCTTTCCGACGATGGGCTTTTATTCTCCTTTATGGCCGAGTCCTGCTTTGGGCACGCTTGCCAGGCTTCTCTCTACACATTCCCCGGTGGACGACACTTAGTCTGACTGTGTAACCACATGAAGCAAGGGCTGCAGGGATCTCCGTTACATTGTGTGGTGCCTTTGTCCATGTGTCAGGAGTGGGATAGCTGATCATATGGTAATTATATTTTTAGGTTTTTGGGTTTTTTGTTTTTGAGGAACCTTCATACTGATTTCCATGGTTACCAGACTCATTTAAATACCCCTCCCCCACTCCCACGGCTTTTGTTGTTCTCTGCCCACAGACTGTCTGAGGGAGGTGGGAAAGAATCTCAGTGAGGTTCGGGTTTTGTATTTCCCGATGGCTGAAGGCGAACACCTTTGCAAGTGTGTTTGTTATAGCCTCTTACACTTCCTCTGAGACCTGCCTCTTCGGTGCATTTGCCCATTTGCTGATCAAATTATATTTATTTGGGGGTAAAACAGTTTTTCAAACCATCGATGCCCCCTAGAGCAGCGGACTTCTGACTGTCAGCTGCTCCTCCGTAGGACCTGGATATGCAGCGGGGATTGCTTCCCTACCTCCGTCTCTGCGCACCCTCACCACTGTGACTGACAGAGAGGAAAGTTTCCATCCCCTAGCCCACCGCACTGTCTGATCCCAGGTCAGCATGACCCCCAAACTCTCCAAGTCACATGGCTCTCCCTGCTAGTCTCTGGACCCATCGTGACCTCCCAAGCTCTACAGCTCCTGTCAGCTGTGTCCTCAGGGTTACTGGTGAGTGAGAAGCTCGTGATGGAGTCGCCATGACTTCTTTTTCTGTTTCTTGTGTTTCCGTGCAGATGTTTGAACATCTGTCGAGAGGAATCTCTCTTCCACTTCTGTGTCAGTCTTTCTAGTGAACTTAGGTGCACGAGTTGTGTGCATGTGTGTTAAATGTGTGCCACCTGCACGCCCAGTGCCTGTGGCAGCCAGAAGCAGCACTGGACTTCCTGGAAGTGGACTTAGAGATGTTTGGGGACTGTCATGCAGGTGCTGGGAACTGAACATGGGTCCTCTGCAAGAGCAGAAAACGCTCTTAATGGCTGAGCTGTCTCTCTGGACCCACGACTGTCTTCTCATTGTCTTCCTTAGTTCAGGGCCACAGAGCCGGCTCAGCGGTAAGAGCACTGGCTGCTCTTCCAGAGGCCTGAGTTCAGTTCCCAGCTACCACATGGTGGCTCACAATCACGTACGAGGGGATCTGAGGTCCTAACTGATTTAGGCATTTATTTGTGTGCTCATTTGAATCACTGACCATTTTAAAGCTTAATGTTTTTGATCTCTGTCTGCCATTTCCTCCTCTTTGACATCTTGGGATTCAGTCATAGAAGAGCTAGAAACTCTTGACGGCGTTGGAAGCCCTTTTTATTTTTTCATAATTCTTGTGTTTTCAGTGCCAATATTTGCACTTCTGTAGCAACGGATCTCTCTTCCACTTTTATGTGAGAGTCTTCCCAGAGAGCAGCCTTCTCTTGGGGGCTTAATCCCCAGCACAGTTTACAGAGAAGAAAACATGATGTTTTAACAACAGCACAAAACAAATGCGATACAGAAATAGAGCAAAAGCTGATTAAAGACAACAGCCATAGTGCCAGCAACAACAGAAAGAAGGAGCAAAGCATACAGAGAGTACATAAAAGTTTAAAACTAATGAAAGAAAAATTAAAAAGAATAACACATTAACAAAGGGGATTGGGGAAGAAAAATGATCAAAGAATCAAGGTGTTTAGAAGAAAGAGAAAAGAAAAATGAGAAAGAGGTGAAAGATAAAAATCTAATTAATAATAAGAAAATAAAATTTAAAAAATTATTGGAAGGAGGGAGGGAAGCAAGGAAAGAAATGAAGTAAAGAAGGAAGTGGAAGGGAGGGGAGGGGGGAGAGAAAAGGAAGGAGCTGGGGGGAGGGAGGAATTCCTTCTAGCCAAGTACTAAGCAGAATGCCTTGTCAACCCTGCTAGAGAGGACGTCTGGAGAGAGAGGGCTGTTACACTCTTTCTGGATCCTTTAACACTGCACAGTTAGGTTGGGGCAGGACAGTGGGGCACAGCCTAGGCTTGTAATCCTTTCTGCTCCCACCAAGCCGGTCAGTGCTATGTACAGTTGAGTGTGTGCGTTCATGTGTGAATGTGTATACACACCCATCCTACACACGTATACACACCCCACACACATACACACCCACACACATACACACAGCCACACACATACACACACACCCCCACACACACATACACACACCTCACATACATACACACACCCATACACACATACATACACACCCCACACACATACACCCACACACAAACACACACCCCACACACATACAGACACCTGCACATACATGTTCACCCCCTCCACACACACACACCTGCATTCCCTGATGGACCAGTGAAATGGGGTTGGGGAGATGGGCAGGGGCTCTTTCCAGAGACTTCTGCCATTCAGTCCAGTTCCTAGAGGGAAGAGCTTTACTGGCCTCTCTGTGAAGGTCCCCAGTCTGTGCCTCCAAGGGCATTGTGGTGGTTTGAACGAAAATGGCCCCAAAGGGAGTGGCACTATTAGGAGGCGTGGCCTTGTTGGAGTAGGTGTGTTGGTGTTGGAGGGATTGTCACTGTGGGGGCACAGTGAGGTCTCTTTTGCTCAAGCTTCCCTCAGTGTAACACTGAGATCACTTCCTGCTGCCTTCAAGATGTAGGGCTCTCGGCTCCCTCTCCAGCACCATGTCTGCCCGCTGCCATATCCCACCGTGACCATAATAAACTAAATCTCTGAAACTGTAAGCTAGCCACCCCAATTAAATCCTTTTCTTTGTAAGAGTTACTGTGGGCTTGGTATCTCTTCACAGCAATAGAAACCCTAACTAAGACAGGCATGGAACATGTCCACATAGTGACATATCCCCAAATGTCTCAGAGAGTGGAGGACGCAGACAGCTGAGTTCTGCAATGGAGCAAGGTGCTCTAGGAACTCCTTCATCCAGTAGCCTTTAAGTCATCTGTCCACTTGGGCGTGGCCTCTTGTGCTATAAATTCTGATGTAAAGCGTGTGATTGCGGCTGCTGCATTCCCTTCCTGTTCCCGGTTCATGTGAGGACTGTGATCCGTGAGTCTTCCCTTAAAGAAATAACCCTTCATTATACTCAATTCTGAGCTAGTGTGGGATTTCTTTTTAGCGTCCGGCTTCAGCAAGACACCACGGGAGGGGAGCAAGGCTCTGGCCCTGGCTCTGGTCTCAGTAAAGCACTTGCTCTTTATTACGGAGGACGACAGTAGCCACCCGCTCTTCTTCAGCCTTAAACCCGTCTACAGTCTTCCCAGCCTAGGAGGATGCTTCAAGAAACAAAGACTGGAGAGACAAAGACCTTAAAGTGGCAGCACCCTCCATCCTGCCTGGCTGCTCCTCAGCTGAATGTGCGCGTCTATAGCTGTTGCTGTCGCCCACTGCCACCAGACTACAGCTTCTACTCTTGAGTATCTCGCACTGGTTTGGGATAGCTGAGGTGTTCTGCTTCATGGACCAAGTCCTCAGCCTTTTGCCATGCAGAGGGCCACTGTTGGGCTACCAGAGCACACACACACACTAGCAATCAGTTCTGTTATTCTAGAAAGTCCTGCCTGGTATAGTACATTCGAAACAGGACCTCCTCTTCCCTGTGACCTTCTCCTGGGTCATTTCCCACTCAGCCTCCTAGGGGACCTGAGTGACAACTGTTCTGATTCTGGAGTAGTTTAGTTCTTTTCAATAGACCCCTCCAAGAGATGGCTCTTGGTCACGAGACATGGGGATGGCTAGCCGTGGATGGATTTTTTTCTCCAAAACTAGCTTGCCACAGAGGAACAATCCCTTTTAGACCCCATCACATCCCCTACTCAAGACTTGTAAGAAACAGGTTTCTTCTGTAGCTGGGACTGCCGGTCTGGGGGAG
>NC_022027.1:56168009-56168659 GCF_000317375.1 Microtus ochrogaster | reverse complement strand
GGGTTCTGCTCCAAGCACTTCCAGGTGTGGAGGGAAAACTGGAGGTGCCGATTGGTTTGGACCATTCCCTTGATTCCAGTTCAGCTCTTAAATACTGTTATTCTGAGCATCGTTTTCCCATTTTTTTTTAATTTTGTTATTTTAGGGCTTGCTAACTTCTTAGGTCTTAGCAAATGAATCCTCCCGGAGCTTACTCTTGAACGCTCAGTTACGCTGTGTGTGGAATAGGATCCTGAGTTTAGAACAGTACTGCACGGACGTGCAATTGTCCATGCCCTTTCTTAACATTCTGCAAGGCTCTCAGTGTCCCCTCCCCCAAGCTCGGAAAATGGCATTGCTTCTGAACCCTAACATTACCCTTTGTCCAGGCTCCTTCTGACTCAGGTGGTCAGGCTGAGGTGACTCCTGTAGCTTTTGTTGTCTTGCTGAGAGTCTCTGGAATCTACTTCCCCTGCTCTAGTTCTTTGGACCCAGGGAAGAGTTCAGCCCAAGGTGCCCTAAAGAAGCGGGGTGACAACGCCCTGGGAACAGAGGTTCACCACCCATTTGCCTCTGAACCTCTGGGAGTTTGCCTGGAGTAAATCTCTGGAGTTGTAAAGTAGACAGAGGTTTGAGCACATGGATTTACTAACAGTCTCCACCAATTATGT
>NC_022027.1:56165178-56167883 GCF_000317375.1 Microtus ochrogaster | reverse complement strand
GAACACCAAAACAACCCCCAAAACGTTTCTTTTTGTCTAGAACTCCTCCATGTGGCTCATCATTATCCCCTTCATAAAAACAAGGAAAAGGAGGCACAAGTAGCTAACTTCACCAGAGCTACACAGCTGTTTCGCGTGAGCTTTTGCACCTGCCCAGAAGCAAGCACTAGGCTAAGATAGGAAAGGAAGTGGTGGCTCCTTCCAGGGTTCGGCAAAAACCCTTCCAGTCAAATCTCTGCACAGGAAGAGAGGCCTTTGTGTCTCTATCAGAGCGTAGAACCGCTATCCCGAGTCTCAGATCTTTTAAGATCATTAGGCCCATCTGGCAGAGATAAGCAGAGTCAGTCTCTCCTGACTGCCTGGCTGAGATTCCCTCACCTTCACAGACCAGACCAGCACTCAGGGCAGGCTCTCCAACCTTCACCACCGCCCCCAGCAGCGCCCAGGCTAGTAGCTTCAGCACAGTGAGGCTAAGCCACCTTTCAGCGTGTATACAAAGCAGACAGGCCCCTTCTCTCTTCCCTTGGACAGGCCTGCTCTTGGGCTCCCGGAGTCCTTGCCAATTAGCCGACAGGTAAGTGAAAGACAGCAAGGGTTATTATACTGGACAGGGTTTAGCAGACCCGCCTAAAGGTGTACGCTTCATGCCATCCACGTGACCAGAACTGTATCAGGCAGCCACGTGCGCCTGCAAGGGAAAATTCAGGATATTCCAGCTGCGGTCCCAGCAACAGAGCGCATGCTTCTCTGTCCAGGCAGCATTTCTGGGACCAGAAGTGCAGGCTCTCTCTTCCGTGTCTGTTTGAAATCTCTGCGGTTAGCCACACTCCCAGACAAGGGGAGAGCACAGCAGGATTTCGGGGGGTTAAGAAACTGTGTATTCAGGGCTTCTTGTCCAGTCAGTGCACCTGTTTGGTTTCTTTTGATTTCTCTGTCTTTTTGTTGATGAGGCAAAGGCAGCTCAAAGTGGTCAGAGGCTAAGATCAAGGCAGTAGTCTGTTTTCATGGCTACAATAAATACCTGCAAGACACATTTTAAACGCAAATGTTAAAATTTTTTATTTTTGCATTCTTTTGGAAATGTCATACATGAGTAATACATTTACATCCTCCCACCCCACTCTCCCCCAGTTCCAGCTCCTCCCGAGTCTTCTCCGGCCTCTCCTTTCTAATTCATGACCTCTTTCGTGTTGTATTTAGGTGTTGAGGGCTCGCCACTTGGGACTGGATACCCTAGAGAGGGCCTTACCCTGGAGAAGACTGAGTCCTCCTCTCTCGGAGGCCATTAATGGCCCGCAGCTCTTCATCTGGGGTGCGGTTCTGGGAGACCTCCATCCACAGCATGTTGACTGGCGGTGCCACTGTGCTTGCTGGGCTTGTTTAGCAGCTGTTCTGGTTTCACCGCTGCAACTCTCTGTTGTCTGTAGAAGACACTATCTCGTGGTAGACATCCTCGTGCAAGAGGAGGATTCATTCTGGCTCATGTCAACCATGCTGGCTGCTCCCTTGATTCTGGGCCTGTGCTGAGGCTAAAGCTGTGGCAGACAGAACTGCTCACCTCAGTGCAGCCAGGGAGCACAGGGAGCAGACAGACAGAAGGACCAGCGAGATACGGGTGCCAAGGACCCACTTTCTCTAGGTACCTCTGCCAACCAAATCCTCCAGGGCCTTTCAGAACAGAGCCACAGCTGGGGACTAAGGCTTTAACACGTGAGCCTGTGGGGTGTGTTTCATATTCAAACCATAACTGTCACAAAGCCAGGCTGTCTAGAACTGAGGTCCAGAAACAAACCACAATCGGGAATAGTCATCCGAGCCTTCCGTCCCTGCATACACTCCTTTGTTGACCAGCTGGGGCAAAGGTCACCTCCGCTAAGTCTTTGTTTGTGAGTAGTTATCAGTGGAGGCAGCGTCTGGGTTAGGGACGGGGTGAGTGTCCAGTCCTCAGCCCTAAGACCCCACGTGGGTCAGAGCTGCGCGGCCCTGCACTTGCTGCTACAGTCTGAGTTCACACCTATAGAAGGCCTTGTTTTCTCTGTGTGCTCCATCTCCTCTGGCTCTTACGCTCTCTCAGGCTCTTCAGCAAGGCCCCTGAGCCCTGAAGGGAGGGATTTGATGAGACATCTGTTTTTACTTTTTCTCCAAGGGAGCCTCACTGGGGAAACAAATTACTCTTAGCGGTAGACTGCGTGTCCAGCAGTAGAGGCCAACAGAAAACAAACTCAGTGGCGTCTTTGGGGGTTTTGTGTCCTAATGTTGTGCTGGAGCTTTCTTTGAATCTGATTTTTTACTTTTATTATATCTTATTTTGTTTATATACAGTTTTAATTGTTTTCTCTCTTTTTACCATACAGGTCCTTTGCAGATATATTATGGCTTCCAGCTTGGTATTTTTGTGGGATCCCAGAGTGTGGGAGTGAGTGGGTTCTGCATCTGTATCTGTTCCTTGTGCCTTTTTTGAGCTCTCTCCTTTCGTTTTGTCCTATTCCAATGTGTTAGTTTTGTTCTGTCATTATAATGTTACATTATATTCCCGGAGAAGCCTGTTTTGTGATGAGAGACTTAAAGGGGGTAGATCCTGATGGAGGGGAGGTAGGGAGTGTAGCCAGGATACAGTAAATGAGGAAAACACTATTTTCAATAAAGGGGGGATCTCCTCTGCTGATGGTAGCAATTCTCTGAGTGTTTCCCAGCGTTCAGTGAAC
>NC_022027.1:56163140-56164993 GCF_000317375.1 Microtus ochrogaster | reverse complement strand
ATCTCTGTGAGTTCGAGACCAGCCTGGTCTACAAGAGCTAGTTCCAGGACAGGCTTCAAAACCACAGAGAAACCCTGTCTCGAAAAAAAAACCAAAAAAAAAAAAAAAGAAAGAAAGAAACCAATTTTACCCGAAATGAATTATTAACTTATATTCAGTTCAATATTTTCTAAATATTTTTTAATTTGGTCAACTATCTCAAAAGGAATGCAATAGCATCTCTCTTAAACCACCGTGGCTATGGGCTAGTCTGACCGTTCTTTCCATATGTCTAAATGCTTAGAATGTCCTGGGATCACTTAGGGCAAATCGACTTAATTTACCAGAGCCCTGAGCTGATGCCCTTGCCTGTCCTGGCAAGGTCTAGCAAGCTGAGCTACTTCGACTGTGAACACCATGGGTCATGTGCTCATCCCACCATTAGAGAGGGGTTTAAAGAACTGTATTTAAGAAAGCCAATGGGTGTGAGAGGCAGGGCAGAAGCGAGGGAGGGGTGCTTGAGCTCTTGGATTCAAATGGAACTGTAAACAAGGGCTTGTGAAGAAGGAGGCTCCCCGCTCTCTCAGGATCTGACCCCTTTGGGGGTCTCAGTGTGCGCAGAATTTAACCACACACCCGCCTTTCCAGCACACAATACCACTCCACTTGCCTCTAGTTCTAGCAACTAAAAGAAGTGACCATAGATTTTGAAATCATGGTGCTTTTAAGGTGGATTATACAAAGAGCAGGAAGCCAAGGCTGAGGCCTCTCCTCTGAGGTTGTTCCTGGCTCAAGACTCAGGCTGGGAGCGGGTTCCAATCTCAGAAGATTTCCTGCTGCAGAGAGAGCCATGTTGGCACAGGCAGCAGTGTGTTAGTTTCCTGGGGACTCGTTACCTGTGTTCAGCGTGTCCAGAGAGATGAAGGGAGCTGGTGAGCACCTGTGTCATCTGCTCTCAGGGTCTGCAGCTGACTGCACACCAGGATCCCCAAGACAAGGTGTTTCCACCAGTTCCCTTAGGGGACCTAGTGAGAAGCCTCAGGAAGAACCGTGGGATTGTATCTCACTCTTCTCGGGTAGGTGAGTCAACTCTTAGTTTGGTTCTCCGAGATACAGGAAGGTCGTCAGCCTGAGAGTCACCAGGAGCAGGGTCAGGTAGGTTTGTAACCAATCTTCATAATGAACAAGAAGAGAATAGTGTGTGAATGAAAATGGCCCACATAGACTCAAGTGTTTGAATGCTTGGCCCACAGGGAGTGGCATTCTTAGGAAGTGTGGCCTTGTTAGAGGAAGTGTGTCACTGTGGGGTGGGCTTTGAGGTCTCCTATATTCTCAAACTACACCTGGTGTGAGATACAGACTCCTGCTGCCTGCTGATCAAAATGCAGAACTCTCAGCTCCTTCTCCAGCACCATGTCTGCCTGCATGCCTCCATGTTTCTCGTCATGACGATAATGGGCCTTTGAAACTGTAAGCCAGCCCCAATTACATGTTTTCCTTTACAAGAGTTGCTATGGTCATGGTGTCTCTTCACAGCATTAGGAACCCTAACTAAGACAGACAGAAATCCTCATCCTAAGTTGATAGTTTGCTACTTAGGTGAACTGTGCCTTACTTTCTGCCATGTGGCAATTCTCTGAGTGTTTCCCAGCGTTCAGTGAACAACAGCTCTGCACCATAAGGTGACTGAGAAAAAGGACAGTCCTCATCCTCAAAGAACACAGCACCCTTTGCGAGGGAACCTCAGGTCCCTCTTATTAACCGACCTTCGTAAAGACACAAGAAAAAAGAACAGAACTTATGATGTTTTCTGGGATTAGTGGACCTTGTATTTTTCTTTTTAGACAGGGTCTTACTTTGCAGCCTTAGCTGGC
>NC_022027.1:56159346-56163040 GCF_000317375.1 Microtus ochrogaster | reverse complement strand
GTAGATCCTGATGGAGGGGAGGTAGGGAGTGTAGCCAGGATACAGTAAATGAGGAAAACACTATTTTCAATAAAGGGGGGATCTCCTCTGCTGATGGTAGCAATTCTCTGAGTGTTTCCCAGCGTTCAGTGAACAACAGCTCTGCACCATAAGGTGACTGAGAAAAAGGACAGTCCTCATCCTCAAAGAACACAGCACCCTTTGCGAGGGAACCTCAGGTCCCTCTTATTAACCGACCTTCGTAAAGACACAAGAAAAAAGAACAGAACTTATGATGTTTTCTGGGATTAGTGGACCTTGTATTTTTCTTTTTAGACAGGGTCTTACTTTGCAGCCTTAGCTGGCTTGGAACTTCCAATAGACGCAACCACCTCCTGAGTCCTGGAATTAAGGGCGTGCACCATGACCCTAGGCTGAAGCTTTCCCCTTGTAGAAATAATTAAACTTGTCAATGTCCCTTCTCCAGACCAATCATGCAAAAGTGTGCATGTATGTGCGCACACACAGAGGACTGAAGATAGGGCTTTAAATGCCTATCACAGTCCTGTTATCCTTTTAATATAGAGAAAACTGTGTGGATAGACAAGGCCCTAAAATCCTGATTACCCTCTGATTGCCGGGAGTCCACATCCAAGTTCATTAGGCCTCTTCACACGACTGCTCAGACTCATTCAGTCCTTCAGCTAAGACCTGGTCCCTAGTGTTCACCGACCAACGGACATGTCACACACACACACACACACACACACACACACACACACACACACACACGAGGACCATCTTGATCAAGCAAGCAAGACAAACAATAGTCCCAAACTACTACTGTGGTGAGAAAAAATAGAGTCATATGATAATGCCCATTGTAGAGTCACATGATAACGCAGAATACAGAAAGTGGTTACATGGCTAGCTAGCCATTGTCAGGCCCCGGGGAACTTGGTCTTCATGAACCTCAGATGGGTTTGAAGATGTCATGGCTGCTGAGGAGCACAGTGGTAGAGAACATTCCAGAAGAAAATGAATGAATGCTATAAAATGGTCTTGGTTGGTGGTTCACATGTTCCTAGGCCACTGGGAGTTCCAGAGAACCTTCCATAGTGAGGTCAGCACTGTTCTCATGATGTATTGTCCTTTTCAGCAGGTTGATTGGCATTTGCACGGATGCTATTATGAAATTTCCTGTGGGTGAAGATTCTGGGGCCTCTACACTAATCAAGGCAGGGGCACCAGCACACCCTGGCAGTCGCTGTGTTAATATCCCTCACCATGTGCACCTGCAAGAACCCTCGCACACCTGTCACTTAACTGTGCTTTTGATTAAGCAGAAGTTATTAAATCACAGCTCAAGAGCATACATCTTTTAATATTCTGTGTGGCAAAGGGAAGCTCACACAATGTGTGGCCACTACACACAGCAGTGTGGTGGTGGGTATGAAGAAAAACATCCGTTTGACTTCTCTTGAACTGCAAAGAGAGCTAGTGGCCTTTATGGTAGAACATTATTTCTTTTCTTGCAAGAAACACACAAAAAAAATTAAAAACCCAACAGACTATGGTTATTCAAATGATCTAGTTAGCAGAAATTTTCCTGTAAATGAATAAATTATGTTTGTCATGTAAAGGAAAATAACGGATAGCATTTGCTGCCAAAGATAAAAATTCAAGCTTCCAAACACAAATTAAACATGTTAGAAAACCAGTGGCCACACCCAGGGCTTGACAGCGCTCAGGCACTTAAAGGTTTTATTGAGATGACACAAATTGATGACATTTTGAAGTGTTGTAGAACGAGGCATGCCAACATTTAGAAAACTGCATAACTCAATGAGCTCATCGTTTCCAAACACTAACCTTGAGGTTCTAAGATCACGCACGGGTAAAGAGCCATTCAAAAGCATGAGAGGGCATGATGGATTTTAATACCACAGAGTAGGAAACGTTCTCTGTCCTGGTTTCATGCAATTAACACTCCCCATCCCCAACCCCACATGGCTGTGGCTTACAAGACAAAGTTTTGTCTGGCTCCTCTCGACTCTGCCATTTTCTTTCAAATCACCACACCAACCTCGTCCTCTATACAAGCTCCCACGAAAAGGTGTGGCCCACATTTAGGGTGGGTATCCCCATCTCAAGTGATCTTGATGTAAGCTGTGTCTTCCTACCTCAAATGAGTCAGTTAGCTAAAAATCCCTCATAGGTGTGCCCTGTGATTTTAAGTTAATTCCAAATGTAATCAAGTTGACAACTAAGAATAGCTATCACAAACTATATTTTCTATATATAAAGCCAGATTTTTTTCATATACCACTGCAACAGAAAGGACACCGCTGACTTGAATTCAGAAAGTAATATGAAAACTAACTGTTTTCGGTTAATTCAGACATTTGGAAAATGCTGCCATTAGCTTGTTTGGGGAACGAGCGGCATTTCATAAAAAAAAAAAATTGATGCCAAAATTTTCTGGTTTTTACTATTGATATTTTAAAATGAATTGCAAACACATAACCTAAAATTCCTTGGCTTTAATTTCTGACATGAAAATATTGATTTACATAGCCCACATCCATAAAACCTTTCCAGTTATCAATATTTCTTAAGGGTTTGGAAGAATCCTCTGATCCAAATATTTAAGAACTGCTGGAATTGATTATTTTGCAGTAAACTCGCTGTGTTGAATTTCAGAGGCTGAACAGGGAGAGTTTTTTCCTTCTCAGGCAAAATCAGTTGCACTAAAGACAGCTGGCCCTCCATGCTGAGTCAGCAGCCTTTAGGACTCCATCTTGTGGCTCTGTCGTTTCAACACACTAATGCTAGGACAGCCACCATGCCACAGCAAGCTTATACGGCAAGCTGGCTCTTCTCGATGCTCATGTGTTACTTGCCACAGCTCATACAGCAGAACTGGTCACATGACTTCACCTACCTGTAAAAGGACTGGGAAATGTGAGCAAGCGTGCAAAGATTTAGAGAGCAGTACATGGCTCTAACTGGTCCATGCAGAGAACATGCAGTGAGTAACTAAATCTCCACAGGGAGAGGGGATGGGAGCGTCTCAGATCAAGTGAAAGGAAGCCTGAGGCGTGAAACCTACGGGCTGAGGAAACACAGAGGTCAGATTCTATAGTCCCGTCTCAAAAGGTTCAGTCTAGTTGGAAAGGATGGGTGATAACAGCTGTCTTTATCTTTTGAAGGACCACAGAGACTGTGGAAGAAAATGAATACAGAGGTTACAGACAATACGGGTTGGATCATAAACGTGGTCTAATTTCCATCTTTCATAATGCTACTTTTGCCGACTGGAAGTCACGTAAGAGCAGGATCAAGAAGACCCTGGAATGTTTTATTGTTTTAACCACACTTGTATTTTATGTATAGCAATATAGATTAGTCCTTAACTATTTTAGCAGAATCTGGTCACACCGAGGCAACGGCACTAGTCTAGACATAAATGATAGTATTCTACAGGTTCCCTTTCTTTGAGCACACAACTAAAAGTGTTTGGTGACCAAACTATTGGCCCCAATTTACAAATACAGTACAGTACCACTGTCTCTGAACAGCAAGATTGTTCAGCAGTTGCTATGAAATGAGAGATATCATATAGAAGTTCCACCCACCCCCCATTCATCCATCCATCTATCCATCCACCCACCCATCCGCCCATCCATCCATGCATCCACTCACCCATCCATCT
>NC_022027.1:56149679-56159246 GCF_000317375.1 Microtus ochrogaster | reverse complement strand
TTAACCATCTAACCATCCATCCATCCACCTACCCACCCATCTGTCCATCCATCCATGCATCCACTCACCCATCCATCTGTCCATCCACCCATCCACCTGTCCATCCACCCATCCATCCACTTACCCATCTAACCATTCATCCATCCATCCATTTATTCATTTATCCATCTGTCCGTCTACCTCCTTACTCACCGATCCGCTCACCCACACATACCATCCGTTTTTCTATTAGTCCTCCCAGTATTGCCTCCAGGACAAAAGCCCAGGCCTCTGTCCCTTAAGGATCACCAAGTGCCTCCTCCACTGTTAGTTCATCTCCCCAGAGTCATGTGTGTAAACACTCAAATATTCTAGCGTAGCACCCCCTTCCAGCTGCTTCAGTGAGGGGGGTCCCCAAATACTACTAGGAAGGCCTTGTCTGCGTTTTTAACTCCTTCTGAGTTACGTGAAATATCACAACAATAAAAACAACCAAGATTATGAGAAACCTTTGCAAGCTAGTGAAATGGCTGGGAAATCTCAGCTTTTCCAGCCTGTTCCAAAGGGAAGCAGATGGCTGTCTCAAGAGGATGAGGCAAGAGTGAGTCTCCTCATCACTGAGGGCTCCTGCCCTGTGCCCTGTGCCCTGTGCCCTGCAGCAGCAGAGGGCCATGCTCCTCGCCCACCCTCCAGCTAGTTCACCCAGGTTTTTCTTCCTCCAGAGCAGAACTGTTTGTCACACCTGAACTAGTGCCTGGCTGCTGCTATTTAAATAGCTTCTCCAACACAACAGGTGTAGCTCAGGATCTGGCAACCAACCCCCAGCCTGCAGCAGGCTGGATGGATTTTAATTTTTTTATTTAAAGAGCTTGCCCAGCAATCTCTTCCTTCCCTTTCCTTCTTCCATTTCTGTTCTCTCCCCCACTTCCCTCCTTCCTCCCTCCCAGTTTCTGTCTCTCCTTTCCTTTCTTCCTCTCTTCCTCCTTTTCTGTCCTCTTCATACGAAGCCAGAGGCTACCCTTTCCCTCAGCTGTCTCGGCCTTCCTCCTACTGGGTCTATAAACAGAGTGGGACTCCTTAGTGCCGCTTCTAAGAATTCCCCTCTCCTGGCTCTACCCGCCAAACAGACAGACACCTCCATTAGTCACCTCTGAATCACTCTGGCCAAAGCACCTGAGAGAAACTACTTAGGGGCAGAAAGATTTATTTCTGCTCATAGTGCTTACTGACCACTTAGCTACCCTTCTTACACCGCCCAGGCCCATTTGCCTAGGGATGGTGCTGCCCACAGTGGGCGTGCCCACCTACATTAAGAAAACACCCCACTGACCACTCTGATGAAAGCTGTTTCTCCTTCCTCCTAGGTGTGTCAAGTTAACAACATTAACTATGACAACAACATTAACTTCAGAACACGATGGGCCAGCATGCTCAACAGGAAATGGCCAGGATAATATAATGCAAGAACCCACCTTTTGGTGACCTATTTTTTTCTACCTAAGCCTCACCCACTAAGGTTTCTGAAACCCTCTAAATAGTGACACCAGCTGAGAACTGAGCATCTAAAACAAGGTGCTGTGGGAGACCTTTCACACTCAAGTTGAAAACATCCTAAACAGAAGGCAGACCCTCCTGCCAGTTCAGGGTTTACATCTCTGTCCCCATTCAAACCATGGCATCAGATACCCAAGTATTCAAGGAAACACAGCTAAGGTAGCCGGCATGCAGATGGCAAAGAAAATCCTACAGGGCCGGGGTGGCCCCATTCCTAATAGTCTCCTTGAAACAAGTCAGAAACATGAGACGCGAATAATGTTTCCACTTTTAGACAGCTAACCTCCCATTGTTAAATTCATGGAATCCACTAGCAGAACAGAAGGCCTGCAGACAAGAGGGAACTCATCTTCTGTTGCTGGACAGCTAAACCCAAGTCTCTCTGACTGTGCAGTCACACAGGTACAGGGAATGGACGGGGAGGCCCCTCTCTTAGACAACTGAAGGTTTTAAAATAGATGTAATTCTGGGCTTTTGTTCGTTTTTGGTGCTGGGGAATCAAATCCAGGGCCTCACTAAATATGCAATCAGCACAGAGGTACACCTTCAGCCTCAAAGATAATTTTCATCATTTGACAAAAAAAAAAAAAAAAAGGCCACTCTAGCCTCAGTGTTGTCTGTTTGGTTGGCTGGGACAGGTCTCAGGTAGCCCAGGGCAGCCATGAACTTCCGATCCTCTTGACTCACCTGCCCAGGACTAGGGTTACACACGTGTATCCTCACACCCGAGCACAGCACTGTCTTCATGAATGGAGCAGGTGAAGTCACCAGATCGTCCTTTGCAGGAAGCAGCACTTGAGAACCCCACCCCCAGTGTATCTAACACTGTCCACCCATCAGAGTGACCCTGGTGGACTGCGGAGAACTGAACTCACAGGGGGTTAGATAATGTATCAAGCACCACACAGTCAATAATGAAAGAGGCAGAACTTAAGATGAAGTTGCAACTGTTTTGGTGGGGGAGGGGGGCATAAACAGTCACTTATCCCATTCCTAATATCGGTATTAGGTTCCTTCTTCAAGTGGTTCGATTCATTACCATCAGGTAATCTTCCTACTTGTGTGTGAGACACAGGCGTGGTATGTGAGGCTGTCTGGAGGCCGGACGACTGTCACGGGGTTTCCCCTCCACAGGTGATGTCAGCCTTGCCTTTTGGAGACAGAGTGGGTCTCTCGCTGGGACCTGGGGTGTGTTGTTTAGGCTAAACTGGTTTGCCTTTGGAATCTGGCTATCTCTCCCTCCCCAGGGCTGAGATTAAAAGCACATATCACCATACCCAGCATTTTTACCCTGGTTGTGGGGATTAAACTGAGGTCCTCAGGTAAGCACCTCACTGACAGCTACGGCAACAGCCTCCCTCTGTCTGCGGATCAGCAGAGTTTGGTTATCAAGCATGGATTTCCAAGGACTCTGAGGTCTGCTGGTTAAAGAGAAATAGGTGAGATTTTTTTTTTAGACTTGAAAAACCTGATTTTCCAGCCTTATAATTTTATAATTCAAAAGCAATGTGCTGACTGACAAGCGTTGACAGAGCTGTGCAAAGCACCCTGGGTAAGACCGCTGCTGTGGAAGGGACCCTCCACCTGCCAGCCGGATGGTTCTACAGCAGCAAGAACTTCCATCAGGTGACAGGCACCGGATTGTGACCTCGGGCGTGTTCCCACATCACTAAGGACAGCTGAAGTTGCTTCAGCTATGCATGGAAGGTTTTAGATAAAATTATCTTGAGGGTTTCTTTCTTGTTGACAAGCAAAAACTACAACCAATTATTTCATCAAGTCATTTTCTCTGCTAAACGTAGGGACCTTACATTTCTTTTCTGAGAGCTACAGACAATCTGAGAACGGCACAAAGCTTCACCCCTTTCTATTTTTATATATTCACGTCACCCACTTCTGCTCCTAATGCCATTGATCTCTGTCTCTGCCAGTCCTCAGCAAGACAATGCTGTCCCTGATTAAGGTATGGCCCTCTGAGGAATTTTTCATTAAATTATATATCTGTACTTATGTGTAGCACAAATTCTAATTATTCTTCATTGTTGTAGGAGCTGCGGGTTGCATTCCTGCAGCCCCAGCTCCTGGTCACCTGGCTAGCTTATGCCCTGAAATAACAACACACAAATTGTATTCTTTTAAACACTGTCTGGCCCATTAGTTTCAGCCTCTTAACCCGTTTCTAATAATCTATGTAGCACCACAAGGTGCACTTACCAGGAAAGATTCAGCATGTCTGACCTGGTGGCTGGTTGCATCTTGTCTGCCCTGGAGAGAGCTGCATGGCATCTGAGCTCACTTCCTTTTCCTCCCAGCATTCTGTTCTGTTTACTCCGCCTATCTAAATTTTAACCTATCAGGGCCAAGGCAGTTTCTTTATTTAACCAATGACCTTCCTCCATCACTTAATAAAAACTAAGAGTCAGCTATCAGGGTGAAAGTTGAAAGGTCAGAGAAGCAGGGTGACCAGCCAATAGAGTTTGTTTCTTATTTTTTTTTTTTACCTCTATCAATGTCCAGACCAAAGGGGTGATCCTGTCCTCAGACTGCATCTTCCGACTGCACTGAGCTCCTATCTCCCTCGTCTTATATTCCTCTCCCCGCCCAGCCATATCACTCCTGTCTCCACTTCCCTAGCACTGGGATTAAAGGCACTGGACACCAAGTGCTGAGATCACCTTTATATGAGCTATGTTTCTCTTTTAGATTGGATCAGTTTTGTGTAGCCTAGGGTGGTCTTGAACCACAGAGATCCCTCTGCCTCTATCTCCCAAGTACTGGGATTGAAGGTGTGTATTTGTATGTGTAAGAATGTTTGCCTGAATGTATGTATTATACCACAGGCATGTCTAGTACACACAGAGGTCAACAGCAGGTGTCAGATCCCCTGGAAGTGGAGTCACAGTTGACTGTGAGTCACCAAGTGGGTGCTGGGAACGTAACCCAGGTCGACTAGAAGAGCAACAAGTGAGTTACCACTTCCGGTCACATGTGCGTGCATCCATGTACTACAGTGTGTGTGGAGAGCCCGGAAGACAACTTCCGGGAGTCAGTTCTTCTTCTACCTTGGGTTCTGGGGATCAGACTTGAGTAGCCAATCAGCGAGCACTCTTATATCTGTGGCCCCTCCGTCACTGGCCTCCTCTGATGCTCTGGACCAGCCTTTGCATCCTGTCTGCTCCTGAGGAAATCAGGACGAAAACTCTACAGGCCCAGAGAGCAAGGCGAGGTGACTGGAGTTGGTGGCACAAAGACAAAAACTGTAGTGGGGAAATCCCGTGGCACTTCTTTCTGGACAGCCACACTTAAAAAAGTTTTGGTCCTGACATTGCAGAACTGACCAGAAGAAATGTGATACTTTCGCTCAAAACAGGGCTGGAGAGACGGCTCAGTGCTTAACCGCACTGACTGCTCTTCCAGAGGACCAGGGTTTGACTCCCAGCACCCACATGGTGGTTCACAGCCATGTAGCCCCAGTTCCAGCGGGCTAATGCCTTCTTCTGACTGCTGTGGTACACAGATATCCGTGCATGCAAAAGACCCAGATACATGAAATAAATACGTAAGAAAGAGTCCCTGTGACAGCATGAGCCCAGCCCTGCTTGGGCGGAATGCTTTCTGCTTTCCTAGAGCAAGACACCATTGTTACAAAACCTGTGTTTTCATTCCTGGCATCTTCTTACATTTGGGTTGAATGTATTTCAACTACAGCTCATTTAACTCTACACATTGAAAATCAGCTCATTTTCCTGCCCAGGGCTGGGTTTGGAAAGAACAAAGGCCATGTAGGCTGAACATTATTGCCACAATTAGCTTTTAGATGCCTCTCACAGTGGCAAGGAGCCCAGAGAGTCCTTAGTTTTAATGTGGAGCTTGTGTGTGGCTACAGTGGAGTTCCATCCCCTCAACCAACAGCAGTGGTTATCTGTAGGGTAACCTCCTCTATCTGTGGGGTGCTAGCTACAGTGATGGAGCCTCCTCTACCTGGGGGATGCTGGCTACAGCAATGGAGCCTCCTCTGCCTGGGGGATGCTGGCTATAGAGATGAAGCCTCCTCTGCCTGGGGGATGCTGGGTATAGAGATGAAGCCTCCTCTGCCTGGGGGATGCTGGCTATAGAGATGGAGCCTCCTCTACCTGTGGGGGTGCTGGCTACAGCGATGGAGCCTCCTCTACCTGTGGGGTGCTGTCTATAGCCCTGAGTAAGGCAGGGGGATGAAACTGGAGGCAATTCACAGGGGTAGGCTGACCAAGCGAAGATCTTGTCTGCATTGCCCAGACTTAGTCAAAGTGGCTCTGGAGTTTGAGTCTGGGTTGGGCTGTCCAGCTGCTGAGAGTCAGTCAGAACAGCAGTAGGAAGGAAGACACCGTGGATCTGTCTGCATTTTCCCTCTCATCTCTGGACCTCTCTCTAGAGCACAGACTCTCCCGTGAGTGAATGACAGTCCCAATACAGCTGATTCAAGATCAGGAAACATGGGTGTGTGGGGCTTCCTGGCTTCTCTGAGGGAATTCTGACAGCCTCCCCTCCCTTACTGTCACCCACTCACACACATGAAGGCTTTGAGGAAACACACCCAGTCATGTTTTTATTCTAGTTGTGACAGGGATCTGTCTGGCCCTCAAATCCAGATAAAACTATGGCCAAAAGTCTTCCTGGAAGGCCGTAGAGATTGCTCAGTAGTTAAGAGCACCTGTTGCTCTTTCAGAGGACCTGGGTTTGGTTCTTGGCAGCCACACGGTGACTCACAAACCATCTAGAACTCCAGTTCTCAGAAATCCAACACCTTCTTCTGACCTCCATGGGCACCGCGTGTACATGATATACATACATCCATTCAGGCAGTTGTACACATAAAATTAAAAGAAATCTAAAAAATTTAAAAAGAAAGCCTTCTTAAATACTTCTGAGGATCCAGGGGAGATGTGGGCTGTACAGCACAGCCCTGTAAGTGTTGAGCCCCAAAGTACAGTCCAGGGAGTCACCTCCAACTCCCATGGTTATCTCACCACTGAGATGGAACCTGCTACAGGTAGGTCGCAGCTGTTTTCTACCCTGTCCCTTGGGTGCGGACATCCTATCTACACATCAGAGTTCATAGGGATGCTGCATCATTTTATGACCAAATGAAGGGATAAAAGGTGTTCAAGTTGTCCCGGAAATGACTATGAATATAAAGGCCAGCTTCAGGGGAGAATGTGTTAGTCACTAAAGGGTGTTTCTTACCCAGGGCCTGTCCTCCCTGCCTGTCTCGGTACCTTCCAAGAATTCAGTCCAGCCACACACTCCTGAGACACGAACTGAGGTTTGGATTTGCAAAAGGGTAAAACCTTCGCTCTCTCAGCCCAGCCTCTGTCATGTCAGAGTCCTCTGCCTTCTGACTGGATCACGGGATGTCGCCATCAGACCCTGTCCACCCAGACTGGTTTTCAGTGGCCAGCCCCAGTGCCGACTCTGTGGTTCTTTAGCTGGGGTCTCGAGCCTGCCGGGCAGAGCCGTCTTTTGGCTCTCATATCTTCACCATGCACACACTTGTTCCCACTTCACCCACGACACAGAAGCATGTTTCCAGTTCCTCCCCGACCAGTCCCTAAACAGGAAGGACTCCAGGAATGCTTGAAAGCAATGAGTAAGTAAGTCCCAGGGAAAACACAGAATACTAGTGTGGTTATTTTAGAGCCAATGAACGAAAATAACATTATAGCAAACTAAAGGGGCAAAGTAAAAATTTTAACATAGGGAAGAGTGTGTGTTGTCCCTTGGGCCCAACTGAATAGATAAGCCATTTGGGAAGCAGGTCAAGAAAAAAACCGCACCCACTAACCTCTAGTCCAGTGTTTTCCCATGATGCCTTTCTCACCTTTGTCACATTAACTTTTGTTTGGATTTGCAGCCTTTCAGGAATTACAACATCAGCCCATTGTTTTCGGGGTTTCCCAATGTGCCCTTCTCCTGTACTATGAGGCACGGGCGATAATTACCTTATATCTGTCCAAGAATTTAAATTACGTTCTCTGTTGTAAACTTCACGACACTCCTTTGAGACAACTGGAAATACCTGGAGATGTTGTGCAAACAGACCCAGGAAAGATTCCCTCAAGCTGGGCTGGGCAGAGTTCTTCTGTGTGGGGGCCACTGCTCCACGTGTAGGGTGTCCCACCTTTAGCTCCAGTGGAACGTAGGGACATGAGGCACAATGGCCCAAGTGACTGAGGAGCCAAAGCCTACATCTAAGCAATCCTCCGAAACCCTGCATTAACTTGGTCAAATATCTCTCCACTGTGTTATCAAATGTTTCTGTCATTCCCTTGTGTAGACCCATGTAGTATGACCACTGTTTGCTTATGTGTGCTGACCTCTTGAAACATAGGAAGTCTGGCTTGCAAGACTTACTACAAAAAGAAAGAAAATATTGCATTCATGATTTTGGCTTTGGTTACCAAAGATGACTCAGCAGGTTAAGTGCCTGCTGCATGAGCCTGGTGGCCTGACTTCAGACCCCAGAACAGACGGAGGCAGGAGGATCTCTGTGAGTTCAGGAACAGCCTGGTCTACACAGTGAGTTTCAGTACAACTAAGAGAGACCCTGTCTCCAAAGAGAAAAAAAAGAGTAAGAATCAACTCCTCACGCTGACCTCTAACCTACACACACATGCATACATACGCACACACCCTAGATCAGAAATTCAGAGTAATCCTGAGGCATGTGGCAGGTTTGGGGCCAGCCTGGGCTATGTGCAACCCAGTCTCAAATGAACAAAGAAAGACAGCCCCAAACAACAACAAATCCAAACCACAGTATTTCAAGGTGTTGCTCAACTTTAATTTCACTTTTAAAAGCTTTTTTTAAATGTGGCTGCTAAGAACATGTTCTCTTACACATGTAGGCTGCTGTCCTATTTCTCCTAGCTGGGACTGGAGAGACAATGCTCAGCCACACTTAATAGAAGACTGAAACCAAGATAAATGAGCAAATTAAAAAGACCAAGTCACTTAGAGGGTGAGAGAATCTATTTCAGAGAGAAAAGATAGTTTGTTTCAGGTGTGATGGAATGAAAATCTCCTGGGTTCATAGCTGGGGTGTTTAAATAGCAAAAGGCAGAGGAGCAAGGGAAAAGCGTGCAAACTTCCCAAGGGAAGCTCCTCACAGCATGAGAATCTTGGGACATGAAGACCGGAGGAACAGAGGCCTGGTGGGTACGAAACCCTGAATTCAGTCCCAGCGCCACAGTGCAGGGAGGGGGGTCAGCCAAAAGGAACAAAGAAACTGGTGTATTTTCACGATTATGTTTGTGAAAGAGGTGAGCAGTGATAGAAAGTGAAAATGAACCCAGAGAACGTGAGTTCACGGCAATAAACGAGAGGAAACCAGGCAAGATCTTTTTTAACTCTCTCTGCATCCCTGTACAGTGTTCCTTGCCTTCAAGTGGGGGGAGCAGGGACCACCGCCAGGTCTTACGGCTTTCAGAGGAAGGGCAAGCATCCCTTTATGGTGTGTTAGGCAGGGAGGCGAGGGAGAGGTGAGGGTGACCTTCCTGCTCCTCTGTTTTCCAGTGTCAACACAATGTTTCTGACAGCGTGTCATTCATAGTGCTAGTGGCTAAGCCAGGCAGTAACTTTCAGGGATAAACTTCCATACTTTCAGGGGAGAAAACTGCTTCCTCTTTAGAAGATTGTTAACACGTGCTGGGCAGATGGCTCAGCTGGTAGAAATTCCGGCCATCAAGCTAGAAAACTTGAGTTTGATGGAAACACACACACACACACACACACAGAGAGAGAGACAGAGACAGAGAGAGAGACAGAGAGAGAGACAGAGAGAGAGATAGGAGGAGGAGGAGGAGAGGAGGAGGAAAGAGAGGAGAGGAGAGGAGAGGAGAGAAGAGAAGAGAAGAGGAGCAGAAGGAAAAAAAACATGAAGGGGGAAGCAAACAGATTCATTTTGCTAACAATAATACCCCAATTAGAGAACTCAATTTCTGCATTGTGAATCTGGTGATGAAAATGTCCTGAACTTTAGCTCTTAGCATCCCATTT
>NC_022027.1:56146683-56149579 GCF_000317375.1 Microtus ochrogaster | reverse complement strand
AGAGAGAGGAACACGCACAAGACAAATAATTTAAAAACAAAAGATTATTAACTATTGTGGGAATTCATTCAGCCAATAGCCTTTTGGTACCGGCGCATTAGGGCGTGGTCTGCGGTCCCTGTAATAAGCACAGACAGGAAGCATGCTTGCTCTCGTGGGTGGTGGTCAGAGTTCTGTCGCAGCTTCCAGCACCCACAGAGGACTGCGGCTCTACGTTATTGTGAGTTTTTCCCCGAATAAATACCGTTATCTTTTATTCTGGGCTATCATGGGCCTCGCTAATTACAACTACGATTAACACGGATCCAAAGCTGTTCGTTTGTTTCCGCTAAGACTCTTTGGAGAAATTTGCAAGGACTATGTCTGCCTTCTTTTTTGAATCCCTGTGTTGTGATCTTGCACTGAGCATGCTCAGACATGTGCCTGTTCCCCATGCCTGCTTTCTGATATAAGTAGGTGGGGGGGGGGTAGAATTTACCACTAACACCCGCTTGCTCTGACTTTTGAGGAGAGTACCGCTGTGGTTGTCTTGATGGCGTTGTAGACTGTCCTTTTCATGTTCTGGTTATGCTCGCCAGCCTTGCACCGGCACAGAGGAGAACCGTTGCATCCAGGACAGAAGGGGCAGTGAGCAGACTTCCTGGAAGTGCTCCTTGCCGCTCTTGAAGTGCTGGACACCAAGTGCTAAGACGGATAGTTCTTGTGTGAGTTCACTCAAGAGAAAAGATTGATGGCGATGCAGGGGTTCTTGCATCTGACCAGCAAATATTTTGGTTCAAACCTAGGCATTTGTGATTTTAGACAAACACCCTCTGCTTCCGCATACATATTCTGCCAAACAGGTCTCCACCCTGTAGGACTGTGGCATAATAAACACGGAAGAGCTGTCTTGGCTTTAACATGACCTACTCCTGTAGTGCAATAATTCCCTCCCAACTGGAACGCTCCTCCTCGAGAATAAGGGGGACTCATGACACTCCTGAGTCTAGGAGAGTCAGAATCATGTGTTTATACAAACCCTCCTCAGGGTCACAGAAGCATTGACCTGCAGACAGGTGGAGACTCTGTTTCCTAGTGCTGCTTTGCAAGTTGTGGAGAGGGCTCCCATGCTGGGGTGGGCTCTGATAGTATAGCTGTCTTTGAAGCCATCGATGTCCCTGCCATTAACCCTTCACCCACACTCCTGTGAGTGACCCCGATAAACTCACTGGTTCACCACCTCAGACTTCGGCAAAGTTGTTATCCTGATGGTTGTTGGATTCCAATCCAGAGTGAGCAGACAGTTCTCATCTCCCTAGGGAAAGTCTCACACAGCAACACCCCCTACCCCACCACACACACACACACACACACACACACACAAACATACGGGCACCAGAGCTTCAAGAACACTTGGTCCTCAGCTAGTGTGCCCTTTTACGAGGTTGTAGAAATGTCTGGAGGCCAGGCCTATCGAGAGGAAGTAGACTACCTGATGGAGGGGTGAACCCTCTAGAAAGATCTATCTTGTTCTCCATCCCCTCTTCTGTTTCTTGGCTGTCACGAGGTGAGCTGACTCTCCCACACCATCTTGCTATCCTGTTTTGACTTCCGGAAACCAGAGCAGCCCTTTTCTTCCTGCCTTCCTGTCTTAGACCCCTCATCAACTTGACACACAAACACCTCACGGTTAAGCCATAACCTTTCCTTTTCTGTTCATCCCCAAGATCACACATCAGCATATAATATAATCGTTCCAAAATTTAAGAGTCCTGTGGACTTTAAACTTTTAAACATTTAAACTTCAGTCTCTTTAAAATAACCAATCTCTTTTAAAATCCAAAGCCTCTGTATAATTCCAAAATCTTGTTGAAAGCACAAAGTCAGCTGTGGGATCCTGTAAAATCAAGAATAAACTAAATAAACAGTTTATTATTTTAAGAAGGAAGAACCAGGGTGCAGTCACAATCTAAACAAAACAAAACCAAGCTCTAATCGTGTAAACAATCCAGTAGCCAACGTCTGGGATGCACTCGCAAGCTTCTGGGCTCTCCAAAGGCCTTGGGTCACTCCTCTTGCTCCGCCCTCCACAGCACAGACAGCTGTCTTCTAGGCTCCGCTGGCTTCATGCCACGTTGCTGCTGTCCTTGGCGGTTGTCTCACGGTATGGGCACCACCAAAATGCTGGGGTCTTTGCTACAACTGAGCTGCACTTTCATCTGCGGCTCCTGGGTTCTCTTTAGTGACTCCAATCCTGTTACACAGAGCCAAATCTCAGCTGCTCTCCATGACCCCTTCATGCCTTTCACCTGGGTGACTCTGACACCACTCAGTTTGGCTGCCACCCCTGGAACACAGCTTCTGTGCTGTCAGGATATATTTTCCAGAAGATTTCACTTGGTCTTTTAAATTTTTGTTGTTGTTGCTGTTTCTTGAGGCAGTGTTTCTCTTGTGTTGTCCTAGAACTCGCTCTGTAGAGTAGACTGGTTTCAAACTCAGAGATCCACCTGCCTCTGCTTCCTGAACGATGGGACTAGAGGTGTGTACCACCACCACCCAGCTACTTGGTCTCTTCTTAATCACAGCTGAATCCTCAGCTCCATCTGACCAGACATAGATTCTTAGTGCAAATGTCCTGACAGTGTCTTTGCTTCCCTCTGCAGCTCCATGAGCCAGGCTTCCACCATCTGCAGCTCCACGAGCCAGGCCTCCATCATCTGCAGCTCCATGAGCCAGGCCTCCATCATCACCCACAGCTCCACGAGCCAGGCCTCCAACATCTGCAGCTCCATGAGCCAGGCCTCCAACATCTGCAGCTCCATGAGCCAGGCCTCCACCATCTGCAGCTCCACGAGCCAGGCCTTCATCATTTGCAGCTCCATGAGCCAGGCTTCCACCATCATCCACAGCTAGGCCT
>NC_022027.1:56146224-56146583 GCF_000317375.1 Microtus ochrogaster | reverse complement strand
CCAGGCCTCCACCATCTGCAGCTCCACGAGCCAGGCCTTCATCATTTGCAGCTCCATGAGCCAGGCTTCCACCATCATCCACAGCTAGGCCTCCATCATCACCCACAGCTCCACAAGCCAGGCCTCCATCATCACCCACAGCTCCACGAGCCAGGCCTCCACCATCTGCAGCTCCACGAGCCAGGCCTCCATCATCCACAGCTCCATGGCCAGGCCTCCATCATCCACAGCTCCACGGCCAGGCCTCCAACATCTGCAGCTCCACGGCCAGGCCTCCATCATCACCTGCAGCTCCACGAGCCAGGCCTCCAACATCTGCAGCTCCATGAGCCAGGCCTCCAACATGACCTGCAGCTCCA
>NC_022027.1:56144863-56145768 GCF_000317375.1 Microtus ochrogaster | reverse complement strand
CCACTAGCCAGGCCTCCAACATCTGCAGCTCCACGAGCCAGGCCTCCATCATCTGCACTGCTCTCAGTCTTATCTTCCAAGGTTCTACAGAATCTCCTATTGAGCTCTCAACACTCAACACTTTTAAAGTCCAAAATTCAAAAATCCTTCCACAGCCTTCCCCAAAACAACACGTTCAGGTCTGTCACAGTGATAACCCACAATACTGGTACCAGGGTTTTTGTTTTTGTTTTTCTTAGTTGGGGGTTTCTATTTTTGTGATAAAAAATAAAAATACCATAACCACGAGCAATGTGGACCAAAAGGGTTTATTTGGTTTATGCTTCCACATCACTGTTCATCCTTGAAGGAATCAGGGCAGGACCTGGAGGCAGGAGCTGTTTACTGGCTTGCACACAATGGCCTGCTGCAGCCGGATTTTATGGAGACATTTTCTGAATTGAGGGTCCCTCCTCTTAGATGGCACTAGTTTGTGTTAATTTGACATAAAACTAGCCAGCACACGCCTTTTAAGTTGTTTCTCCTGGGCATTTACATAGAGCAACAAAACCTCTTGTACATGGTGAAGAAACATGACCCTTACTGTGACGTTCTCCTTGTAGCAGGTTCAGCAGAAATGAAGATACTCTAAAAAGGCTCTTGTGGCAATTAATCTATCAGACTATTGAAACAAGGGACCCCAAAGAAAAGGGAATTTCCCTAGGAATCTCATGCTGGGAGAAGGGAAAGACATCATTTAGAGGACAAACTTGCCCCCTGCGAAGAACTTTCACACGATTCTAACAAGTTGTCCAGTTGCTGTACAGGATGAGACTGAAACCCAGACAAGAATGAGTCAATGGTGAGCTGCTTAAATGTGGACATCCTTAGTCCTAGCACAGGGTTGGTGAGCTGCTTAAATGTGG
>NC_022027.1:56141339-56144383 GCF_000317375.1 Microtus ochrogaster | reverse complement strand
CTTAGTCCTAGCACAGGGTTGGTGAGCTGCTTAAATGTGGACATCCTTAGTCCTAGCACAGGGTTGAAGGGGCACCGTGAAGAGAGCCCAGGAGAGGCTGTCGGTGAAAGTGCAGCTCAGCTGCAGCAGGAACCCCAGCATTTTGGAGATGCCAGCACCATGGTGTGACCACCAAGAACAGCAGCAGTGGGCCTAGAGGACAAGCTGTGTGCTGAGCAGGTGGAGCCAGAGAAGTGCGGGGTGGAGCCAGAGAAGTGCGGGGTGGAGCCAGAGAAGTGAGCCCAGCCCTTTGGAGGAGCCCAGAGGTCACCAGGGAATCTCAGATGTGGGACACTGAGTTATTTACACTATTGGAGTTGGTTTTGCTTTGTTCAGATTGTGAATGCACCCTGGTTCTACCCAGCTGAAGTAAGAAAATACTTAAATTATTCTGACTTTTACAGGAGCTCACAGCTGAAGTATTTTGAACTTTTAAAAAATTGAATTTTTAAGAAGAAATTGTTTATTTTAAAGAGACTGGACTTTTAATATGTTTGAATTTGCAAGGACTGTGGTACTTTTAAAGTTACTTCCATTTTATATTGTGATATTAATGTTAATGGGTCAACTTGGAGATAATGTGAAAAAAAGGTTCTAATGGAAAAGTCATGTGTTTGTGTGTCAAGTGGTCAAGGGGTCAGTTGTATGGGTGGTTTTATGTCACCTTGACACAAGCTAAAATGGTCAGAGAGAAGGCAGTCTCCATTGAGAAAATGCCTCATGCTGGGAGAAGGGAAAGACACCCAGCTGGTGGTTCTGGGTTCTGTGAAAAAGCAGGCTGAGCAAGCCATGGAGAGCAATCCAGTAAAAGCACCCTTCGTGGCCTCCACATCAGCTCCTGCCTCCAGGATCCTCCTACCTTGCGTGAGTTCCTGTCCTGACTTCCTCTGATGAACCGTGATGTGGAAGTGTAAGTCAAATAAACCTTTCCTTCCCTGGTTGCTTTGGTCGTGGTGTTTCATCACAGCAATGGAAATCCTAGCTAGGACAATCCTCTGTTTAAGCTGTAACCTCACTCCTGCACACTGAAGATGGACTTGGGGGTTCACTGAATCTACTTGTCTTTCTTCCCAACATGACCATATTGAATGCATCCCCTTTTCTCTGCTGTCACTAATTTGACTGTTTCAATTGGCTTGTGAGGACGGGTGACCAAACACTGATCACAGTCTGTGACCCTCAAGTTCCATAACCTCTCTAATTCCTGTCTGTGAGGTCCACCTGGCTTGCTATAGTGCCCAGCAATGCTCCCCCATCCAGTACCTCGTCTACTGTTGACCCTTCCCTGAGAACTGACTAGGAAATAGTAAAACCTTGTATTCAGGGCTAAGCTCAAGCACCCTCCTGACAGATCCATTCCTCTCCCAGAAAGAGCCTCTCTCAATTACTCCTTACTTCCTCTGTTGGACCCCAGAGTCCAATCACTGAGGAGGAGTCACCCCAAGAGATCATCTCTCACACCACAGTTGATGTAAAAAAGCATGAGGATTTTATTAATTCTGTCATGACAGAGTCTTTCAGCATTTGAGAGGCCAGAAAGACCTCCAGTAGCGGGTACAGGCTACTTTTAAAGCAAAAAGCCACAAAAGGAAGGGGGGTGTCTGGGGGTTATTCCTTAACTATTATGATAGGCTTATTCAAAGGGCTATTGCCAATAATTGGCTGGAGAGTGGTTGCCAGATCAGATGAGGTAAGGGGGAACATCTGAGGGTCACTTTGCCCCTTTCCCAGGGACTGAGTCAAAACACCAGGAACTGAGTCAACACCTAAGGGTTATCTTGCCCCTATTCAGGGAAATGGAAAGTTCCCAACATCTCAGTATGTGCCCATGTAGCTGTTATGTCCTTGGTTCCCAGGGGAGGGGAACAGTATTGCTGAGATGCCTCAGACATGGCTTCAGAATTGTCTTAAAGTTTTACACCTCCTTCAATGGGCTTGAATGTGTCAAATTCCATTGTCTTTGGATACATTTAGCATTCTCCCCAGTAGTTCTTAGATAATAACAGAGGGGAAAACAGTGTTAATACTGAGTTCTTAAGTAATTTGCATGCTGTTTCGTTATTTTACATATGGCAGTGGTAGATGGTGGCTGTTATTTTTCAATATGCTTAGAGAAAGAAAAACGGGGTCACACGGTTGTGCTTATCACTAAAATGACTTGGCTTTGCCCTCTGCTGTGTTACGACTATGAAAATGGGAACCACAGCTTTCCAATGTAATAGAAGTGTAAGATGGGCTGCTCAGAAGCCCAGTCTTAGTGACCTGTGTTCATGGAAGGGGTCCAAGGGTTCTGAACTGGAGCTGGCTGAGCACACACAGGAAACTGGTCAGGGTTAGGAACCCACAGGGAAAGACACTGGTGTGGAAACTGACTTATTTGTTAAGATCATCAAATTATACCCACCTCCCTTCCAGCTCCTGTCCCTACCGGTCATCTGTTTCTTGCTTTTGTTACCTCATGGTGTAATTTGGACTTTGGTCACTTCTCTGAAAAGCTGCTGAACCATATTCCTACAAGGAACTTGAAAGAAGGGGACCCTGATGTCCTGGGATCCATACCCTCTGGCAGTGTGCTTCCTGGGCTGAGCCAGAGTCCTAAGGATTTTAGAAGAGACTTCTCCAGTAGAAGAAGCTCCATCTTGATCAGCCACACTTTAGAAGGTGGGATTTCTGGAGGTGTGAGCTTTAGGGCTAGCTAGGAACAAAGCCTAGGTTTGGACGCTTAAACAGAAGCAAGGGATTGCTTTACACACAAAATAATCAAAAGGAGAAGTAGATGGGGGCAGGGATTGTAATGGTCTGCTCCGTCCCTTTAAGAGACAAGCCACGCCCACTCCCCCATCAGCTGAGGCAAGCTAATCTTCAGCTTCCAGCCTGAGTCCCTTCTTTCCCATCTCCCTCTTGAAGAGGCAGCTTCTGTCTCTCCCTTCTCCCCTTCCCCTATTCTGTTTCTTTCTCTTTCTCTTTCTCTTTCTCTCTCTCTCTCTCTCTCTCTCTCTCTCTCT
>NC_022027.1:56135414-56140859 GCF_000317375.1 Microtus ochrogaster | reverse complement strand
AGAGAGAGAGAAATGGACTGTTGGTCAACAGTAAATAAGTCTTTAAATAAATGAATCTCTGGCGTTGGGGAGAGTAAGAAGTGCTTCGTGTGTATGAAACAGGCAACTTTTTTTTCTTTTTTAAAGAGAAGGGGATTAAAAGCAAGGCCCTTAGGGCATTTAATAACGGAGGCATTTTTTTCTTGCTCTACATGGATTATTGAGGATTATCTGCTAAAAGCAAAAGCCAGTCTAATGTTTCTGTTTGATTCACCCTCCTTTGCTCTCATGGAAAATTTCCCCTCTCTTCTATGATTTTTCATTTGGTTATCAATGGCCAAACTTGGAAAGCAAAAACCGGGGCCAGGGCTTATTTTCGGGGAGGGGATAGGTGGAATTGAACGGTGAGCGCAGGCTTGAGCATGCGCCCTGCCACTGCTTAGCCGCCACAGTTCGCATTCCACAAAGCAAGTTTTCCCAGTAGTCAACCACGAAAGACTAGCAATGGACGAGACCATCAAAAATCTTTATATATATATATCAAGAAAAACTAGAAGCTTTAAACACTAGATCCATAAAAGGCTTTTACAACCAACTGAAGAGGCTTAGAGCTCCTGGCTCCTCTTACTGCTTGGAGCCAGTGAGTAGCTACACGCAGGCATGAACACAGCCTCATTTCTTCCACCATGGTCTCTCTGGGTGTCAAATCACACACGCCTACAAGTCAGGCAAATGTTTAGGCTTTGTCCCAAAAAGTCTAGGGTGTGTGTGTGTGTGTGTGTGTGTGTGTGTGTGTGTGTGTGTGTGTGTGTGTGTGGCAAAAGCGGACATCTGCCCCAGGGTTTCTGTAGCGCCGAAAGGAAAGTGATATTTTTTTTTCTTTTGGAGATACAGGATTTAAGGTTTCTAGACTGGCCTTCATCTGTCTGTAAATCCAAGGACGCCCTGAAACTGTTTCTACTTCCCAGAGTGCTGGGATTTTAAAGCACCACACCTGTTTACTGTGGTGCTGATGTTAAAGCCAGAGCTTTGGGCGTGGTCCGTGCCACGCTACCTATTCAACCTCCCCCCCCCCCTCGCGCAGTAAGAGCGATTCTAAACCAAGCAGGAAGAACAAGGTCTGTAAAAATTCGGTTTGGGTATTCAAGACATGGGATTTTGTAGATAGATGAGATAATCTGGGAACATCATGTAAGATCATGGGAAGAACCAGGCATTGTGGAAGAAACAGGAGTATGGAGCCCATTTAAAGAGATTTAATTCTGCTCTTAAATCTTGTGTCTGGATCTGGGACAAAATATTGAGGTTCTCTAAATATCAGAATCTTTTTTCTTTTGTTTTTGTTTTTTTAAAGATATTTATTTATTTAGTGTACAATATATGCCTTCGGCCAGAAGAGGGCACCAGATCTCATTACAGATGGTTGTGAGCCACCATGTGGTTGCTGGGAATTGAACTCAGGACCTTTGCAATAGCAGGCAATGCTCTTAACCACTGAGCCATCTCTCCAGCCCCCATTCTTTTTTTTTTTAAGACAGTGTTTCTCTGTGCATCCCTGGCTGTTTTGGAACTTTCTTGTAGACCAGGCTGACCTTGAACTCAGATGCACCTGCCTCTGCCTCCTGAGTGCTGGGATTAAACCTCCACACCTGGTTCAGAATCTTTGTGTGTATGACAAGATAGCAGCCTCTGCCTTACCGGGCTGCTGTGGGAGCTGTTATGACACAAAGACAGATTTCCTTTTAGGTACAAGTGCTATAGGTGTTGACCATAGTTAAAGTCATATGTAAGTGCATATACAACGTATTCCATTGCTTTTATTTCTCTGTTCCTCTGTCTTCTTCCTACTTATCCCCAAATGCCTTAGAGCAAGCAAGGCTGTGCTCAGTGCTATGCCTACATGCCTCAGGAAGGCCAGAGAGGGATAATTTGATGAAGTTTGCTAGCTCTACAGAATTTCCTTACAAACATTTGAGGATGTCCATAAGGGCTGAGAGCAGCTATTCCAGGAAAGGACCATAATTTGCACCTGTGTGAGAGGTATTTCACCATCAGAAAAACTACCTCACAGTCTGGGTCTGGGTCCAGCTGGAAATAAGCACAGGGGGTCCCCTTAGGCAGAGAGCAGGAAACGGGAGTGGAGAAGAGGCTCATGGCTGCACACCTAGCATCCTTGAACCCCTGATCTGACACTTGCTGGTGCATAAACCTGTAATCCTAGCACTCGGGAGGTGGAGGGAGGAGGGTCAGAAATCCAAGGTAATGCTCTGCTACTTGGTGAATCTGAGGTCAGCCTGGCTCACGTGAAGGAAGGAAGAAGGGAGGGAAGGAGGGAGGGAGGGAGGAGGGAGGAGGGAGGAGGAAGAAGGGAGGGTTTCATCCCTTCTTCCCCCACAGAAACCCCTCTTTCCCCCAGGTCCTTCCTTCCTTTCTTATGCGTATGACCACTGAGTTTAAAAACGCTGCTCGCAGGTGCATGAACGGGACATGGTTTACTCGTGGTCAGTTATCAGTGGCTGTACCGTGGGAACACTGGCGCCCTCCCTCAGCCACAGCGAACTGTCAGCTGCCCCTTGGGAGGGGTCGGGCCTCGTGCTCTTCCGGCTTCCACGGTGAAATCCTAAAGAGTCCCATCTGCCCCCTCTTCTGTGATGTTAAAAACTGTTGGGGGGGGGGCGTCCCCGCAAAAACTGAATGGTAAGAATCTTTGTTTTTTAAAGGCTTCTTGGGGGGTTCAGAAATGCCTCTCAAGTTTGGGAAGGCCATGTTAGATGTGACAGTAGACAGCACAACCATCTGCCCTGGCTACAATCTGCCCTTCTGGTGATGCAAAGCCCCCATTTATGCTGACTTTTGAGGGGAAGGAAGAAGTATTGACAAGGCATTGTAGGCACAATACCCAATGACTTATGCGGATATTTCATACCTAAAAAACCTGAGCATTGCTGTTTTCTGCTAGTCTGGTCTGTCACCTGGGTACCCTGTCCCTTTAAAAAGACAAGCCCCGCCCTCTCCCAACCCCTCCCCTTCCACTGAGGGAAGCAGATATCCCGCCTCCTCCAGCCTGCTCTCTCCCTCTTTCCATCTCTCGCCTGAAGATGTAACTTCTGCTTTCTCTCTCCCCCCTCTCCCATCCCCCTCTCCCTCTCCCGTTCCCTTCCATAACCCACTAAATAAACTGTACCCATTTTCTCTGTATGGCATGTCTATCGGTGTCCCTCTGCCCCTTGGGGCGCCGTTTTATCTAAACCATTACAGTTGTAGCTGATAAAATATACTGACTGTGATGGTGCACACCTTTAAACATAACACTCAGAAGTCTGAGGCAGGAGGATTTTGAGTTTGAGGCCATCCTAGCCAACTTAGAGATCCTGTCTCAGAAGAAGACATCAGAAAAATAATTCCCTAAAGAACAGCATTGTGCGTGCTAACTCTAGATGCGTCTCAAATTTTGATGATTTCATGTTTTAATAAATATATTAGAAATAGAAAACATCATACCAAAACTCATTGAATATACCTAATAATCTGAACATTGCAGCTTAGCTTAGTCTGCCTTCAACACACTCAGAACACTTAGACTACATCCGGCATCACGAGAGAGCATCACACTACATATTGCTAGCCTGGGACCAGATCATCTAGAATTCAAAGTGTGGTTTCTGTTGAATGCATGTTGCTTTTACATTGTTGTAAAGTCAAAAAATGCCAAACCATCCTAAGCTGGAGGCCATCTATACTCCGGACTGACGGATTTTAGAAGAGCTCCTAAATACAGTCTCCGTCCTAACTCCTGCCCTTCTTCCTCTGCCCCGCCCCATCTTCTGAGGCGGGACATAGAAGCCAGAGCCCCTTCCCCACCCCTTTCCCAAAGTCAATCGTAAAGTCTAGAAATATTATTTTAGTTTTGCTCAGGCTTTCTTAGTGAGTGCGGCCGTAAGAAATCCTATAACTCGCCAAGTCATAAGATCCTGGCATGAGGGATCCTGCCCGGTCTCTGGGGAAAAGGGAAGCTACACAGGATCCCAAACAACTTGAACCAGACTGTGAGGAGTCTCGCTTGGTCTCTTACTGTGACAGGATTGCCTTTCAACTTACCCTTCACCGTCCCGAAGGGGGTCCTTCAAACATACCAACCTCCCTTTGCTCACGGTCCAGGATAAAATTCTTGTTTTGTGGAATCCCCACTCCTGGGAACCCGAAAGGAGTCTGTGTGGAAAGTGCTGAGCCGCAGTGCTCATATGCAAATATTTCCTTAGCCTCATATCAGAGATAAGGACACTGAAATTGGCAGGAATGGCCTGACATATGCAGAACCTCTCGGCTTACCAGATGGGGATCAGGACGGGAAACTGGGTCACTTTGCCTTCTTCCACGAGGTCCTGCTTCCTGACCTGCCAGCTTCCCCGCAGGCTTTACCACAGAGGCACACGGCAGAAAGGCAGGTCACACCAACCCCTGAGGTCAGAGTTTTGTAAAGGAGGCCTGGTGGCCTGGCTACTACACCCCATCCTCACAGGCGGCTCCGTGGGAAGCATGTGCCCGTGTCAGCCTTTGCCAAACCCAAACCTTTTGACAACCTGACTGTTTGCTAGACTCTCAGCAACTGGGGAGGAGAAGACCACAGTTTTAAGGTCCCTGATGATGTCTGAGCAGTCATTAGGTTTTGGCATTTTTTTTAAATTTTTTTTCAAGAAGCCCTGGGTTCCATCCCCAGCACTATGTAAATTGGTGCATGACACATTCCCGTTACCCCAGCATTTGAGGGGTGCAAGTAGGAGGAGCAGAAGTTCAAGGTCATTCTCAGCTGTATAGCAAGTTGGGGGCCAGCCTGAGACACAATAGATTTTGTCTCAAAGAAAGAAAGAAAGAGTCACAATGTGTTAAGTAATTTATTTCCTCTGTAACTCAAGGTGATAGTGGTGCCCAGTTTCTCGGATTCAAGTCTCCCTCTAAACCTCTGAGAATGTCATTATCAGCGTCCACCAGTCAGGCAGGTGGAGATTTTAAGGTTAGGTTTTACTTCCAAGGTTGTGCAACAAAGCTGCCTGTTACAGACGTCTGGGCTCTTCACCACTTCAGGGTCTCAGGGACTGGGCTGCAAGCAATGTGTGTCAGAAGTTAGCTCCTGTCCACTCCCTGAAGTCTCACGATAGCCTACAGATTTGGGGTGGAGAGTGGGGTAGCAAGAGAAACTCAGAAATCTACATTTAAAAAAAAAAAAGATGTGGCCAGGCATGGTGCATGGTGAAACATGCATTTTATTCCAGGAAGGCAGATGCAGAAGAATCTCTGTGAATTTCAGGCCAGTTGGTCTACATAGTGAATTCCTTCAGGCCAGCTGGGGCTATGGAGAGACCCTGTCTCAAAACAAAACAAAAGGTATATTTTACTTTTATGTGTTTCTCTCCTCTCTCTCTCTCTCTCTCTCTCTCTCTCTCTCTCTCTCTCTCTCTCTCTCTCTGT
>NC_022027.1:56131090-56135314 GCF_000317375.1 Microtus ochrogaster | reverse complement strand
TGTGTGTATGTGTGTGGGCACCTGTAAAGTCATATGGTGTCAGATGCCCTGGAGCTGGAGTTGCAGGCAGTTGTGAGCCCCCTGACGTGGGTACTGGGAACTGCACTGTCTGGTCCTATGCTGGGGTAGCAAGGGCCTTTACCCACTAGGAGGGCTCTCTAGGTCCCAAATGTAAATTTTGACAAGACCCACAGTTAATTTTCGTGGACATTCATGTTTGAGCACCACAGCCACCCACTGCCCTACAAGGCGCCGGCTCTGCCCAAAGATGAGCCGAGAAAAGGGTAGCATAAGCGTCAACACTGACCTCATTACCGTCCTTGTACACAGCAAAAACCGCCTTGTGATCGGCCAAGTGACCCACACAGCTTCTTCTGTATGTCTGAGCAGGCCATGGGTGTTCCTGCTGATTGACAGGAATCTTAGCATGAATATTTGATGAGGAAGGCAGCTGGTCCGCTTGACTAATGTAGTATTTCAACTTCTAGTTTCCCACTAAAGGGATTTGTCCTCCCCTAATGCATGTCTACATCCTGTCTTAGTCCTTCTGACAGCATTTTCTGTAAGGATAATGCCAGTCCAGGGATCCTCGGTCTCCCTGCCCACACAGGAAAGCAGCACTCCCTCTTCTTAGTTTGAGAGTCGGTCCTTCATGCAGACGGTATGCTACTGGGTACTGCCTGGACGTATCATGTCCTGTCCAGCCTTTCAAGTCCTCGTCAGCACAGCTCACTGATGGAATCGTCTTTGCTGATGCCATTCAAAGTAATCATTATTGCTTTACCATTCCGTCATACACAAGCATTTACGTGATAAATAAAATATGCCCTATGTGCACGCATCTTTATTCCGGTCTCTGATGTTTCCCAACTTGAAAAAAAAAAAAGCATTTCTGGATTCAATGTTGTTCCTGGGGTTTACTTAAGCCAACTGGAAAGACAGATTTTATCACCTGAGGTGTGTTGTCTCGTGTGCTAGGTTTCTGAAAATTCTTGATGGACAATTCTGCTCCACTAGTGCTTCCAATCCTTTGAGGCTAAACGTGCTTCTCCCTCAGACCAGGGGCAAGGCAAGAACATTTACTCTTGGCTTTCTATAAGGCAAGGAAAGAAACAAGAGTTGCCATGGTCACGGTATGTCTTCACAGCAATAGCACTCTGATCGAGTCACCTATATATGCAATGTTTTACTTAAGTAAAATGTTAGCAAAGGAAGAAAAGAAAGGGAAGGAAGTTATATACACCTTGTCGCCAATGGCTCTGGAAGGCAGATACCTCACTTTCTCAGTGACTGTTTGCTGTCTGTTTGGATAAAGACAGGATCTTATTCCAAGCCAGTGACTAAGTAGGTTTTGTTGCTGCCCACTGTTACTAAACCAGACTTTCTAGGCTTGGGGTCCCTCAGTTTAACCCAGAGTGTGTGCAGCATCCGTCAGTCCCCACCATGGGACTTGGGGGATCTGTGTAAACATGAAGACGTACTATCTGCTAAAGAGGCGTTGCTTTCTTCCAGAACAAGGAGCCTGCAGCCAAGAACTGGCGAAGGTGTGGTAGGCTAACATGTTAGGTAAAAGTTTACATCTTTCCCGGTTGTGGACATGCAGATTAGATGGTGCAAGAAACTCAAAACCTTGTGGCAAATGAGAGAAGCCAGAAATGAAAGACCTGCATCTATAGAGAACACCCTGGAAAGGTAGGTGGCTTTGCAGGGCTGGAAGGCAGGGCAGGCTGTAGCTCCTCCGGCACGGAGCAGAGCAGACTGAGTCTCTGGAGGGACAGCAATATGCTAGATCTAGTCTGCAGTGAGGGTCACGTGACTATATGTTGTAAAAGTTGCTGCACTGCACATTAGAATGGTGGATTTTTATTGCGTGCAAACTCGACTTCTCTAAAGCTATGTTCTGCCTGTGACTATGTCAACTTGACACAAGCTGGAGTCACCTGAGAGAAGCTCAATTAAGAAATGCCTCCATAATATTGTACTGTAGGCGAGCCTGTAGGGCATTTTCTTAATAAGTGATTGATGGGGTAGGACCCAGCCCATTATGGTTCTATAAGAAAGCAGCCTGAGCAAGCTATGTGGAGCAGGCCAGCAAGCAGCACCCCTCCGGGGCTTCTACATCAGCTCCTGCCTCCAGGTTCCTGTCCTGACTTCCTTCAGTGATGAACAGCCATGCGGAATTGTAAGCCAAATAAACCCTTTCCTCACCTAGTTGCTTGGGCATGGTGCCAGGAATGCCAGTGGGCAAAGGTGCAGCCTTTATGACGAGCCAGCCATTCTGCTTCCTGGGTGTCCCCACGAGAAGGTAGACAAGGATATCTGTCTGCGAAAGAGAGCTTGGATGTTTGTGGCAAATCTCCCAAATGTCCATCAACAGACAAAGGCATAACTAAATGGTTTCAATCAATACAGTGGTAGGCTTTGTGTGTTGAGAGAACTTAAGGTAGCAGCGCAGAAGAATCTCAGACATCGCACTGAATAAGACACCAGATGTGAGCGGAGGGGGTGGCTCATAGGTTAAAGAGCTTTCGATGCAAGCGTGAGGACCTGAGTTCTAATCCCCAGAACCTCATGGAGCTGCTGTGGTGGGAGAGGAGGCAGAGACAGAATTCCCGGGAGCTTGCCTGGCCAGCTAGCCTGGTGCACATAGCAGCAAACAAGACGCTGCCCCGAATAAAGAGGAAGGCGAGGTCTGAAACCCAAGGTCATTCTTTGGCCTCTGCACCGTGTTGCATACAGGCTCCCATAAAAGGGGTTTTTGTTTTGTTTAGATACCTGATACGAAAGACTACACGTATTATGCTGTTTTTATAAAGTTCAAGAATAGATAAAAATTGATCTTCAAGATAATCAACATCTAATCAATGGCTATAGAGGTACGATAAGGAAAAGAAGGGACACAGAGAACTCTCTGGGGAATATCCCCCCACCAAGTATTTTATCTCAATGGAGATGGCAAGTATCCAGTTTATATATTTATCAAAAGACATTGATCTAAGTTCAACATGTATACATTTTTATTTAATGCAAATCCTATACCCATAACGTAGAATTTTTAAAATTAGCTTATTTAACTTTCTTCCAAATCATCTTTCTCGTGGGACAATAACGTTTAATCAGCTATCAACGACGTTGCTAATTTCCCCCTCTCCTTTGTCTTCCAAATACGACTAGCAGTGAGGCCAGTGGATTGTCCCTGAGATGCCTCTCCCCAGCTTTAACTTCAGTTTCCTCAAGCTGCTCTCAGACTCTTTAATTCATTACAGAAACTCAGAACTCACAGAGCACCGTCACTACCGCGAGAAGAAACATCAATCCTGGGATGTGAGAGGGTGTCAGATGCCGTTTAACGATGGTCCCCTCCTTGGAGTCAGGACATAACCCCCTCCCAGCGTCAGCCTGTGACAACATGCATGGAACATGGACAACCAGGGATGTTTAGAGCATGATTAATAAAAACCCAGAGACAGAAATTGGGGTTCAGCCTGAAGGTCAGAAAAGCAAAGCAGCCAGCCGCTGGCTCTTCCCTCTACCCCAGTCTGAAATGGCGATCCTGCCTCCAGGAATCTCAGAATGAGACTGTGACTGAGAGCTGTCTCCTCCCATTTTATATTCCTCTCTAGGCCTGGGATTAAAGGCGTGCACCACTACTGCCCAGTTTCTATGGCAATTAGTGTGGCTACTGGGATTAAAGGTGTGTGTCACCACTGCCTGGCTGTAAGGCTGACCAGTGGAGCTGTTTTACTCTCTGATCTTCAGGCAAGCTTTATTTACTAAAATACAAATGAAATATCACTACAGATGTTTATCTGGGCTTCGGCATCCAGCGTCCTCCCAGGGGCTTCTTTACACTGCACCATTAACTGATATACTGCTAACCGTGCTACTGAAGCCCGCCTCCTGTTCCAGCAATACTGCAGGCCCCTAAGTCTTTACCCTGATTCACATGATACACATTTTCTGGTGAAGTCAATCCACTCCCCTCTGAGCCATGTCCCTTCTGACAAGTTTGACAGACTACACCCCCTCCCAGAAGTCAGGGAAGAACGCCAGAGTTTTCCTTTGGTAAGTCAAATTCTTGACTGTATAAACAGCCAGCCTCAGATTTGGGAGCCAGTGGAAGTTTACAGTCAGAGCTGAGACAAGCAGAAGCCTACAAAAATAAACAAACCAATAAAATCCCTGTGTATTTGGATATTAAGGACCAGACTCTTTTCTTTTTTT
>NC_022027.1:56115826-56128745 GCF_000317375.1 Microtus ochrogaster | reverse complement strand
TCTTATTGCTATTGCTAGAACTTCAAGCACTATATTGAAGAGGTATGGCGAGAGTGGACAGCCTTGTCGTGTTCCTGATTTTAATGGGATGGCTTTGAGTTTTTCTCCATTTAAGGACCAGACTCTTTTAAAGATTTGTTTTATTGGACTATACATGGTGAGGCAGAGGAAGGCTTCAGATCCCCTGGGTCTGGAGGTATAGGCTGTTTTGAGCTGCGTGGTGTGGGTGCTGGGGACTGAACGCAGCCCTCGGTGAGAACACTGCACACTTGACCTCCACCTTTCGGCCCTATGGCCGCAATCCCTGCCTTGACCCTTGTTATCTGACATCTTTTCTAGGTTTTTTTCTTTAAGCTATACCCGCACAATGCTTCCCCATTCTCCCTCTTCCCAACTGGAATGTTTCAAAGGGTTGGAAGAACTGAAAGTACAACACACATATCTTTTCAAAGAGGAAAGTTAAAAAAAAAAAAAAAAGAATGACCAAAATAAGTTTGGGACATTTCCCTGGTTTTAGCAATCTGTGCTTTGGACAAAATCAGTATAGATGCTAAGAGCTGAGCTGCTTCTTTGTAATTGTTTGATTTGTGAGATAATTCTTTAGCAAAAGATATTTCTAAATTAATTCTCATTTTAGCAATAATAGGAAAGAAAGATCAAATCCTTGAGTGGGTTACTTAGATGAACAGAAATACCTCTTTTTGAGACAGTGGGTATGTAAGATTCACTGATTAAAGGGCAAGGGTAAAATGAGAATCCTCTCAGTAATAGGTGAATCTGAGAAAATCTTCCGAGAAAATTAAACACTTGATCAAAAAGAGGAAGGGTCGCCGGTGAGAGCCAGGATTAGGCAGGAGAAATTGTCTGAGAAGAGGCCCAATTAGCCAAAGCAGGCAGCCTAATGCTGCCCTGTCAGGGTTCGCCCTTCCTCCCGCGGTCTCCACGAGAAAGCGCGGTGGAGTTTTATTTTCTTTTTGTGAAGATAAGAAGATACTATACCTTTGAAAATGATAAATCTTTAAAAATTAAGTATTGAAAAAACCCTATATAGCCAAGAGTTAAGAGTTAGGTAGGAGCTAAGAGACAGGAAACGTGACCGGAAACCCAGAGGGCACACAGTTCTACGTGGCTGAAGCTTCAGCTGTAAGCGGAAAGGTAGAAGGAAATCAGAAGTTAGGACGGCAGAGGCTCGCCTCACTCACATCTGTCGTTTGAGCACAGGAACAGAGAACTCAGGCTGCAGAGATGGTGCAGCAGTTTAACAGCAAGCAGCGCTCCTGCAGAGGACTGACTTCATTCACTCCCAGAGCCAGGTCAGGGGCTCACAACCAACTCCGGTTCCAGGGGACCCAGGGCTCCTGATGCCACGGGAGTGAGCACACTCACACACTCACACACACTCACACACACACTCACTCACACTCACATACTCTCACACACACTCTCACACACACACTCACACTCACACACACTCACTCATACACACACTCACTCATACTCACACACACACATACACACACTCACACACACTCACTCACTCACACACTCACACACACTCACTCACTCACACTCATACTCTCACACTCACACACACACTCTCACACTCTCACACACACACTCACACTCACTCACACTCACACACTCTCACACACACTCACTCATACTCACACTCACACACACTCACAGACTCTCACACACACTCACACTCACACACACTCACACACTCACACTCACACACACTCACACACACTCACACTCACACACACTCTCACACACTCACACTCACTCACACACATTTACATACACACTCACACACACACTCACTCACACACATTTACACACACACTCACACTCACATACTCTCACACTCACTCTCACACACACTCACTCACACTCACAGACTCTCACACACACTCATACTCACACACACTCACACACACATTTCCACACACACTCACACACATTCACACACACACTCAGTCATACTCACTCATACACACACACACTCACATACTCTCACACACACACACAATCTACAATTAGTGTGATGGTCAAAATGTTTATACTGCAGGCTATGCCAGCAGCAGGCGGGCCAGTCCTCTCAGCTGGAGGAAGAAACCACCTAGTACTGGCCTCGTTGTCTGGAAAACTGTGCCTTGATAATAGATGTTTGGTGCTTCATAATATTCAATATTATTTTTATATCATGTCAACAAAGCATGACTTCTATTATAATATGCTTGCCTTTAAGGAAATACAAAATTATAACTATTTCTCTGGAATATTAGTTGGAATTTTCTGGCTGCCTAATGCAAAACCTCATCTTTATTTTTTTTCTGCATTGGATTTCATATAGCTTAGAATGACCTCAAAAATCTCTGTGTAACAGAGGCTGACCTTGAACTCCTGATTCTTATTCAGAGCACCTAGGGTCAAAGGCTTTGTCACTGAGCTTGGTTTTACCAGGTGCTGGGACTGAACCTGCAGCTTCACGCATCTCGAGCAAGTAAGTGTTCTACCAACTGAACCACAACCCCATCTCAAAACAAGCCTCTAACTTGAGGCCCACAGGTGAACTGTGAGGAAGAAGGTTTTCCCTTTCAGAGGCTACACACACAGCTCCACTTTGAAAAGGCCCAGGCAAGGGTTGTGCTACTCCATCTGGGGTTTTACAGCAATCTCTGAAACCAAATAGTATGGCCCAAGAGGCAGAAACAGGAAAATATGGCCAAGGTATTCTGCCCACATGGCTGGAGTCCAGGAGAAAGGCATAGAGTCCCAGAAAACAGGATGATGTCTGCAGGCTCCATCTCAGGGGAACTATCAAGGCAACACTGTCATCCTAGTTAAACAAACGGTGTCATCTGAACTTGGTACAAGGTTCCAAAGTCAGATGGATGGTGAAACCACATAGATCGGAAACATTTTTGAAAAAATGTGTCATGACATTATTTAGTCATAAGTACCCAGAGAAGTGAAAAAAGTAAGCTTCACTGAAGGAAAGACTACATCTCCAGGCTGATGCTTGCATCAAACAGGCTCGTTTCGTGGTCACTGCTGTAAGCAACCCTCGTTAACCCCAGGGTTCTCTTCTGCCACCCCCCACTGACCGTCTATTATCTTACGGCACAGCAAGCAATTGTAGCAAGGAAGACAGGTAAAAGCGTGCCTACAGCATAAGGTCTGGACACGGAGACAGTTGGGGTTTGGCTCAGCTCTAACTCCATCAGCCTGGAGATAGATTCCTCAAGTGGAGGGCTTCACCCCACAGGACAGTCTTGACTTCAAGTACAGGTGACCTGCCCTTCTGATTGACCAGCTATGAAGGTGGGTCCAGTTGACCCCTTCTGTGTTTGGTTTATCTACTAAAGCAGCTCACAGAACTCAAAGAAATGCTTTGGTCTTACAGTTTGTTATGGAGGATATAACAAAAGATAATAAGACCCACAGGCAGGAGCGTGTACAGGGCATAGAACATCACACTTTCCAGGAACCTGCATGCGTCCAGCTCTCCAGAAGGTTTAATAGCCCAGTCCTTTTGACTGTATATGGAAACTTTATTGTGCAGGCATTAATGATTAAATCATTGGCCATTGATTTATCAGCTCAACCTTTGCCCTCTGTACCCTCCCCAGAGATACAGCAGTGAGATGGGACTGAAAGCTCCAACCCTCTAATCACTTGTGTGTTCCCATGGCAACCAAATCATCCTCAAGACATGCTAAGGACCCCAGCCACCAGTCATCTCATTAGGACACGGAAGACGCTCAGCTCTTTGGAGCTTTATGTCAGGAACTCGGAAGGAGGACGGGATGGACACTGTATAGTATCACACAACTGAAGTGTTTCCTCAAAGTTTTCCTATGTCATTGCTTATCTTATTACTGCTCATCAAGTACTAAGCTCATGCCAACATGGGTAGCACCTGCTATGTTTACGAGGGGCTTTTGGGCTGCAGAAACCCAGACGTAGTTCAAATGCAGCAAGCGGCCCCTGGAAATGCCTGGGTTGAGAGCGAAGCCAACATGGGATTAATTTGGTGTAATTCAATCTCTTGGAAAGATTTTCTAATATAATTGCTTTAACATTACACTTACCGATTGGTTAATTCGGACAAAGTGAAAGCCCTTCCGTCCTCTCCCTTTCTTCCTGGATAAGTGTGAATTAGAATCCCAGGCTGATTTTACGAAGGAGATTAAGTTATTCATTTCACCTTAATGACCTTCTAGAACTCCAGCTCAATTGTTGGTGAAATTTAGCATTGCCTAGTAAGTTGACACCCAGGCTTAATTAGTTCCCTGGGAAAATTGTTATGAGGAGGCATAGACCCAAATGGCAGACCCCATTTTAAAAACATGTATCATATGATAGTTATTTTCTTGGGTCACGTCTCCCGCGCCAATTTATCTCACCTCCGGGATATACATTTCTCTAACACAAACAGGACATCCGTGATTGCCACAGATGTTACAATACCTACACCCTAGAGTAAGATCCACCATGGACCTCCAAATTAGACAGAAGCTGGTGTGTCATAAACTCAAAACCAGCTGTTCCACATGGTCAGAGGTGAAGTGGACACGTGCCAGAAACCAGGGCACACACACATACCTGTATCTGCGACTTTTAAATGAAAAGGGCTAAGATTTACCCTTTGTTTTGTCTTTTTTTTTTTTTTTGATGTCCCCCGACTTACTATGTAGCTAAGGACAGTTCTGAATTTCTGGTTCTCTACCTGCCTATTGCTAGGAACACAGGGGTGCGCCCTACACCGGGTTTATGGAGGGCTGAGGATTAAACCCAGCATGCTCTACCAATTGAGCTGCATCTCCAGCCTCAGATCCAGCCATTCAACCATCTAGTTCCTCCCACCTTCCTGCCTGGCTCATGTTGCAATCACATACAATCGCAGCTCCAAGTGATTCATAATTCATCTCTGTCAGTGTAAGCTCAGGGGTAAAACATTCAAGGAAGACAGAGACCTAAAGGGTAGGACAGAGCCAGGGTTCTCAGGAGGAGTCTGGGGCTATGGGGAAAAAAATAATATAGGAATGGTGATGAAGAGCTCGGTGGACGCTGCAGGGGGTTACCTCCTTATGGGGGCACTGGGAAGCCTCTGAAAGTGTTGAGGGACTATATGATTAGTTTCTTACTGAGCTTTCTCTAACTGCTGGATGGAGGAAGGACAGGAGGAAGACAGTGAGGTAGAGAGAGGGAAAGAAGAGGCCTCTCAGGTTTTCAGCTTCAGCCACTGAGGGGGGACACTGGGCCAAAGGCAGGTGTTCGGGTTGCTTTGTTGCTTTTTGTTGGTTTGGAGAGCATTGGGACAGAGGATGAACTGTTTCAGACACACAGAATCTGAGACAATGGTTAATTAGGTTGGGGGACCAAAATAGATCACAGACTGGGTGTCTTTAGCAACAAAGAGTGGAGACAGAGTTAAAGTTCTCAGGGGTAGGAAGGTCATAGTCAAGGTGTTGGCAGGGTAGGTCTCGTCCTGAAGCATTTTTACAGTCTGTATTTTAAATCTGCACCATGACAATGTCCACAGGTAAAAGCCATTGGGAAAGACCTGTGTAGAAAACCCAGGTCTCGAGAAGGAGTCCAGCCTACATCAGTACTGACTCTTGACACTTGACCATTGTCCTACAAACACCTCTCTCTGCCGCAGAGTGGAGGTTACTTTAATCATCTATCGCTCCCTTTCTCAGTGAACTCAGCCTTCAACTGCCAGGCATAGTGGTAAGGACAGGGCAAAGGTCACACTCCGTAAAAACAGGTGTCTGTCACACTGCTGTGCTATCTGTCTGGAGGAACCCAGAGCTCTGTAACCTGGGAGCATCGCCCCCTTCAGCTGGCCCTCTGCACTGCTCCGCTGTCCTTTCTTTCCCTCCTCCCACCCTACTCATTGTTACCTTCCTGATTTCTACTCTCTAATCCTCTGCCTTTCTCCCCCTTTGCTCATAGAAGATAAACTACTCAAGCTTGGCAGAGAAAACAAAAGCCATCTCAGAAGCATTTCTTGACTTCCTGAAGCTCAATCTGTAAGTGGACCTGTGTCCCTACCCTGCCTTTTCCTGTTCTGATGGGGGGAAAAATCCCCCTCCTTTGAAAGCTTGTGTTTCCTCCTAAATTCTGCTCCAGTCTCTTCTGCCTCCTCGAGAACTCCTCTCTCCTGTCATCTTCTGTCTTTGGTTTCTAGAGCCTTCTCCTCTCTGCTGCAACCTCCTCACCACACATGGTACCTTGAAGAGCTGCATCTCGAGAAGTAGACTTTCTCACCCAGGATCTGCCAGGAACTACTGGTCTACTCCTTCCTTTGCCCTAAGAGTCCAATCTGAAAACACTGGTCCATACTGCCCTGTCTACCTCCCTCTTCTACTCGCTCTTCCTACTGGGTTCCCTTGAAGGATGCTTGCTAAAACCACCCGTGACCTCTGAGTCAAACACTCTGGTTTGCATGATCTCTCCTCGGTGTCTCAGCTCATAGCCCTCGGAGCTGTCTGACCTTTTGACGTTGTGATAAGACACTGTCATTTACAAGTGAAGTTTTTTTTTCTCCCATTTGGCCCTTAGGACATCACCTGAGTTTTCCCCTGTGTCTGTGTAGGCAGAGGCTGCTCATTGGTTTCCCAGTCACCCAGACCAGATAATCACACCGAAACTGTATTAATTACAACACTGTTTGACCAATAGCTTAGGTGTCTTTCCAGCTATCTCTTATATCTTAAATTAACTTATTTTTTATTAATCTGTGTATCGCCAGGAGGCTGTGGCTTACCTACGAGGTTTTGGGTCTCTCTCTTCCTCAGCAGCTACACGGTGTCTCTTTGACTCTGCCTACTCTCTTTCTCTATATCTCTGTTCAAATTTCCCACCTGCTTTACTTGGATAAGTCAGTGGATGAAACGGCTTTATTCATCAACCAATAAAAGCAACACATATGCAGAAGAACATCACACATCACACCTGTGATAATCTGTGTTCACTTTCTGCTTTTCTCTCTAGGAGAAAAGAAAGAATGCAGGAAACCAAACATCCTTGTTAAAATTTAACACTAATTCTGCCTCTATGGTCCTTACAGTGATTCACATCTGTGGTACCCAGATGGCCAGCCCTAAGAAGACAGGGAAAAATTCTAGCATGTATCTGCGTAAGTCAGAAGGGAACTAACACTTATCACTGTTTATTATAAGATGCCAGATATTCTTTGGACACATTTTACACATGTTACTTCACCTAATTTTTATGATTATACTGAGGTAAATATTATCAACATCATTTTACCGATGGTGAAATTGTTTAACCATCCACAGCCACCAGGCTAATAAGTAGAAGAGGTAGAATTTAAACCCACCTCTTTTGAGTCCTAGGATAAGGGTCTTTCCTGAGGTACCAGTTGGCTTATTGGGATTCAGTGGACTGTCCGAAGAGCTCAGTGATGGTTGGCTTTATTTATCAAGTTGACACATACAGGATCACCTGGGAAGATAATCTCAACGAGGCGTTATCTAGATCAGGCTGGCCTGTGGGTGTGCCTGGGAGGGATTGTCTTATGTTAATTGGTACAGGAGACCTGAACCTCCTAGAGGGAGGCAAGCTGCCTGGACTGGGTTTTGGAGTGTGTGTCAGAGAGGAGACTGTGAGCTGAGAGCATCTATTTGTTCCCTCTCTGCTCTTGGCTGTGAACGTGATAATGACCAGCTGCTTCAAGCGCCTACTGCCCACAAGCTATGACTTCCCTGCTATCGCGGCTGTAACGGAACTAAGACAAACTCTTGCTTCCCTATGTTGCTCTCCTCAGCTGTCTTAGCATCAGAAAATGAAGACAGTCCCTGAAGAGGGGCGACCTGGGTGAAAATGTCCTGCAGTCCTTCACATGGCGCTGAACTTGGTCTGACTCATGAAGGCTGACAGACACATGTACAGAAAAGCTGGGACTGTGTGGGCCATGTGCACCATGCCTGTAGCCTGGAAACCCAACCTGAGTGGAGAAGGCAGCAGTACCGTTTACACCTGAACAAGGGGGCAGGTTTAGGGAGCCTCGGGAGGTCTCTTTGGGGGAGCGGTCTCAGGATGCAGAAATCAAAAGGGGAAGCTGTAGTTGATAGTGTTGTAGACTCACTCAGCATTCATACTGGGCCTAGGGGAAGGCCTGGCCATTCCCTTGGGACTGAATCACTGGGGTCCTTAACATGGCTGTGCCCACGTCAGCAATACACATTGACTCAGGACTCCATCCAATCCCCACACAGGGAACTGGTGGCCTTACTGGTGACCTCTGAGCAAGACTTTCCAGGATAGCAATACGTCCGAGAAGATCAGAGGCCAGGGTGAGGTCAGCTCTGCAGACGAGCTCTGTTCCTGCCAGTGTGCCCGGAAGCAGACAAGCCTCACACCATATGAGCCCTGAAGACAACCATGGAAAGCAGAATCCAGCTTACGTAACTTATACTCAAGTACACCCACTGGTCTATCTCACGTTCATGGAAATGTCTTTAGGAGACTCGTGAGCAGGGTTCTGGGCAAGAAGTTGAGCTAAGGAATCAGAAACAGAGCATGGCCCTGATCTTCTCCTTTGTTGGAGCAATTCCTGATCATTTTTAATAATGAAAGGGATCGTGGGGAAACAGATGTCTTGTATGCTTAACCAAGGACCAGGCGGGCGCTCACGCTAGAAGCCCCTAGACTCACTCTCTCTCCACCTTCTCACGACGTCTGATTTGGGGCATATGGCAAACACTGTGAGTCAGAAATAATGGTGGACAACGTTAAAGCCCCGTGTACCTCCAAGGGCTCCAGGAACTCAGGTTCCTCTGTCTCCAAGGTCAACTACTCAGCCCTCGGGGAGAAACAGCTGCCATTTGCATCCAATCAGCTATGTGGTCACCAGCAAGCTGGCCTGCTGACTGCTCTCATGACTTCAGAGAAGGAGGCAGTGAGGAGGGTCACTGGACCCTCATCTGAGATTCCAGCTGCTCCCTTCCCTACCTCCCCGCCACTGTGTGCACTTCTGGCCTGACTGCACAAGGCCTCAGAGTCTGGGGAGGTGAAGGGTGCAGGCTGGAGAAGGTTAGTGGAAGGAGGACTCTATCTGTGTGGCTGGGGGAAGAATTTCTTGCTTCATTCTCCCCATAGTCCTGTAAATGCCCCCTCATCCATGCTCTGTAAGGAAGCAAGCACAATGAAGTCATTGGTTCCCCCGGGTGGGCTTAGATGGAACTGTAGTTTGGTTTGTGGTTGGGGCCATATAAGGAAGGAGCAGACGTGTTATGTCTCCCTAGGGAAAGAATTCTCACAACACAACTCAGACCTCCACAATACTATAGTAGTAGCCCAGGCGGTGCCTGAGAGCCTGTGAAGGGGACGCAAGTCCAAAGGGGCCAGTTTAGTTCAGATAACACTGTGCTGATAGGCATTTGCGTCAGCTAAACACGGCTGACATTGAATGTCCGGGGAACCCAAAAATAAACGGCAATGTATATGCTATTCCTGGCAGAATGTCGCTTTGTAGAGATTTCATAGGAGTAAAAGGTCAGAGGCTTGTCTTCACCTTTGCCTCTGCAGACAGAGGCATGCCTGTGTTCACTAGCGTGTGGTATGTGCGTGCTGGTGTGTAGGTGCCAGCAAACATCTGCCTGCCTAGTGTCCAGCTGTCTTAGTCACTGTCCTGTTGCTGTGAGAGACACCATGACTATGGCAATTCGTGAAAAACAGCATTTAACCGGGGGCTTGTTTATGTTCCAGAGGGTGAGTCCGTGATCACTACGGCAAGAAGCAGACAGCACGGTGCTGGAGCAGTAACTGAGAGCTTTACATCCTGATCCACAGGCAGCAGGCAGAAAGAAAAATCCTGGGTCTGGATGGGCTCTCAAAACTTCAAAACTCACCTCCGGTGACACATCTCTTCCAACAAGGCCATACCTCCTAATCCTTCCCAGCTTATCAGCTAGGGACCGAGTTTTCAAACATGTGAGCCTATGGGGGCTATTTTTTAAACCATCATGTCAGCGTACCAGTGAGTAAAATGTCTTATCTGCCAACAACTCCGTAAATTATCTTCAGCCCCTGCCGTCCCTAGGCCACTTCCTTTCCTGATTGTAGTACATGGACCTCACAGCTTGTTAGAACATTGTGTTCTATGGAACATTGGTCAGATACAAACCTTGAGAATCAAAATCTGCATTTAACATGGTTTCTCCAAGTCAGGATACAGAGAGAGAGAGAGAGAGAGAGAGAGAGAGAGAGAGAGAGAGAGAGAGAGAGAGGAGAGAGGAGAGAGGAGAGAGGAGAGAGAGAGACTGGGTGCACAGGTGCTCATGACATTCATCTGTGTTCGTTTGTTTGTGGAGACCAGAGATCAGCTTCAGGTGTCATTCCTCAGGTGCCCTGTGGTAGCTTGAATATAATTAGCTCCCATAATCCCAAAGGAGTAGCCCATTAGGAGGTGTGGCCTTGTTGGAGAAAGTGTGTCACTGGGGGGGAAGGGTGTCTATTTTTGCTCAAGCTTCACTCGGTGTGACACAGTGCACCTCCTGTTCCTCCTGATCAAAATGTAGTCAGCACCATGTCTCCCTGCCACACTTCTTCCCACCATGAGGATAATGGACTGAACCTCTGAACTGTAAGCTGCCACCAGAATTAAATATTTCCTTTGTAAGAGTTGCTGCGGGCATGGCGTCTCTTCACAGCAATAGAAACCTAAGAGCTGCCCTTTATGTTGTTTCTTGTGTTTTCATTTTGCTTGTGACAGGAGCTTACCAAGTAGACTAGGCTGGCTGGCCATCGAATCCCAGGACACTGTTTTAGCCTCTCCATACCACCACACTCAGATCTATCATCTATCTATCTATCTATCTATCTATCTATCTATCTATCTATCTATCTATCTATCTATCATCTATCTATTATCTATCTATATACCTACTTATCGTCTACCTATCTATCTATCTATCTATCTATCTATCTATCTATCTATCTATCTATTTTCCTATCATCTGTCTGTCTGTCTGTCTGTCTGTCTATCTATCTATATCTTAAGCATGTCTGAGGGTCATATTCTCCACGCTTGCTCTACAAGCTCTGTAGCAACTGAGTATCTCCTAAGCCCCCCAGTTGGTTCTTAACACTGATTACTTTGTAAAGAATTGTTCTGTCATTCTTGGCCATAGAAACGAAACATAGGTCATTAATAGACGCTTACTAAGATCTTGCACAAATGAACTAGGGAGATGGATTTAAATACACTTGGTCAAGCCTGAGGATTTGCTCAGTCTGTCTCTATCCTATGCCAGAAATACAAATTTCTGGCCCCGCCCTAAGATTAGCAAGTAGAATTTTAGGGATCAAATAATATGTTATTTATTGTTATAAGCTTTTCAGGTAAATCTTAAGAGAAAAGTTTGGGAAAACCAAGCCAAGGTTTTATGTGTTCCCAGAAATGCCTCTTTTCTCACCTGGGATAGTCACCAGCTGAGCACTCGGTTACAGGAGTGAGAGCTTAGTTCTCAGTGCTCTTCTCATTTGCTTATACATATTCATGACATCCCTTCTCGCATGTTTAAATTACCATAAAGAGTGTAGAAAACTTTAAAAACCCTAAGAATGCTTGACAATCTAAACTTCACAAAAATCTAGAGGCTGGAAATCCAATTATCAGGTGAATGGGGGAATTTAAATCGCCAGTAACCCTTCATCAGCAAAATCACGCTCAGTTTTTAGAACAAAGCAAGCACAAAAGCAAGCAATTGCTTCCTGATAGAGGAAAGCGTCCGACAGTCTGTGGGTGCTGTAACAGTGTCTTTTGGGGCATGGGGGTGTGGCTCAGTGGTAGAGCATGCTTGAAGCCCAGGTTCCACTTCCAACACCACACACACACACACACACACACACACACGTGCACACACACACGTGCACACACACACACTCATGTATTGTGTGTGATTACATATACATGTCTATCCATATAGCTTGATTTTCTTGGAAGTCCAGTTTTGAAAATAATCACATGAAGGGAATTTATTGGCACCTCCAGGGTCTGTAGTATGAACTGCTGCCTTCTTGTTTGGGTGCGTGTCTGGAAACACGGGTGTGTGACAATGGAGCTGGCGGGTCTTGGGCTCCATATGTACATATACCACTCTGATACCCTTTCAACGCTGTTTTATGCATGAAATTATTGCAACCAAACTTGTGACGAAAGACCTAAGTAGCTACCTGTCACTGACTGTGGCGTCTTAGACAAACACCCCGAGGGCCACTGTCTCTCGGGACGGTTTGTTTCCCCACTGTTTCCTGACCATCCATCTTGGCCTCTACTATCCTTTTCAAAGCTCAGGTCATTTCTGTTACACCATTCCAATACAGAATTGCCTGGGGGCTCCTCTGCGTTCCGGTCCCTAACGTCTCCTCGGTGAACAGAGCCCGCATTCCTCTGAGCAGGAGGCCACAGCTTCTCCAGAGCGGGGTTGTTTTCCAGACGCCCTTCAACATCAGTTTCCTAGCACAGCAGCACCACACCCTCCTCTTAGAGGAGCGCACAGATCTGCCGTGCCTGCTTAGAGTCTACCTTATCTTCTCACACAGCAAAGCGCTTGGGAAAACATCCTAAAGCTAGATGATCCGAAGGAAGTCGTTAGACATGAGTCCTTCCTCCCCCAGGCACGGTAGTGCGGTGTCAAAGACTGTCACAGACTTGGAAGGCCGGCCACTTCATAATCGTGAGTAGCACAAACTCTAATTGATCTTAATACTAAAAACCCAGAGTCAGATACAGGAGTTAGTGGTGAAAGATCAGAGAAGCAGAGCAGCCAACTGCTGGAGAGTTCTTACCTCTACCAATGCTCAGTCCAAAGGGGTGAACCTGCCTCTCTGAAACCTCAGACTGCTCCAAGCTCCTGTCTCCTCCCACCTTTTTTTT
>NC_022027.1:56109320-56115226 GCF_000317375.1 Microtus ochrogaster | reverse complement strand
CCCAGGCATATCACTCCTGTCTCCACCTCCCTAGTGCTGAGATTAAAGGTGTGTGCCACCACTGCCTGGCCTCTGTGGCTAACTAGCGGCTTAACTCTGCACTCTCATCTTCAGGCAAGCTTTATTGTTAGATCACAAACGCAATATCACCACAAGCATGACTAGCAGGAGAAAGCTCTGCGCTAGTTTTGATAAGAGCCCTACAAAGAAAGCTTGAGTCCCAAAGCCAGGATTTCGCTTGTATATATGTTAGTGCCCCAAGTCTGCTGTAGATAATACCGCATCCACAGTGGCCTAAAGCAAAACGTGTGTTTTCTACAGTTCTGTTTCGGCAGTCGGAAGTTAAAATCAGTCCAAGTCTTACCAAGGCTTTGGCATGGCTGGTTCCACCTGGAGGCTCCAGCAGTAGCCTGTTTCCTTCTGCAGCCTTAGTGACTCCTGCACCACGTGGGTTCTGAGCCTGTTCTAGTCTATCTGGAGATCATGCCATCCCCTGCTCCCACCATGCCGTGACCTTTCCCCCCATGCAGCACGATCTCCTGCTCCTCCCCCATGGGGACACTTAGGATGGTGACGTTAAAGGGATAATCTTCCCTTCCAAGACTATTAGTTAATGTCTGCAATGCGTCAGCTGAGGTGGACTTCATAGGTTGAGGATGTTAACTTAGGATGAGCCCAACTTACAGGACACAAAGATATTTTGTAAAAACAAAAAATTTAGACATTGTCCATATATTCCTGAAGTTTATAACGTTATTAGTTTTCGGTAATTTTCGGGCTTTTAACTTGTCTCTGTGTATGCAAAATATGTATTTATGATATGTAGTAACAGTCACTCCAAAATCTGGATTGGAACAATACATTTGAGAATGTTTTGTAGATGGAACTAAAACCAGACAGGATTATGGAATATATTAGATAATTTAGAGATTGTTTGTAGAGTCATTGAATATGCCCCTCCCCGCAAAAACACACCACACATACACACACACCACACCTATGCACACACAACTACTGTCCTTTCATGAACAAAGGCAAACTCTTCTTTTTTGGAACACTTAAAGGAAATTTTACTTGTTCATTGGGAGCTACACGTATTGCACCACACCCGTGGGTAGTTCACAGGACAGACAGCTTGTAGACGAAGGCTCCACCATGCAGGTCCTGGGGGTCAAACCCGAGCTGTAGAGAGTGGCAGTAAGTGTCTCTCCAGTGAGCTATCCCGCTCGCCCTCACAGGAACACACTTGGCCTTGTCAGGGTCACTATTGCTGTGATGAACAACATGACCAAAGCAACTTGGGGAGGAACAGTTTGTTTGGCTCACACTTCCACATCAAAGGCCGTCACTGAAGGAAGTCAGGACAGGAACCTGGAGCCGGGAGCTGATGTAGAGGCCATGGAGGGGTGTTGCTTACTGGCTTGCTCCCTTTGACTTGCTCAGCCTGCTTTCTTATAGAACCCAGGATCACCACCCAGGAATGTCCCTATCCACAATGGGCTGGGCCCTCCACAATGGGCTGGGCCTTCTCACATAAATCACAAGTTAAGAAAATGTTCTACAGGTTTGCCTGCAGCCAGAACTTAGGGAGGCCGTTTCTCAGTCAGGGCTCTTTAGTCTCGCTGACTCTAGCTTGTGCCAAGTTGGCATAAAACTCTTAGGGCCGTGTTTACTCTATGGGTTTTATGCGTAGACGATGGGATGAAAACTAGACACATCAAGCTAAACTAATGGGACTCTTCCTTCCCAGGGATTTGGAACTTTATATTCAGAGACGTACATGTTTGACAGTAAGTTCTGGTTCTTGGTTAAAATCTGAGCTCAGGTAGTGATTTCTCCTCCCTGTATTTGGAAAAACAGAGAACAAAAGGCGTGTGTAGAGAAGGATGAGAAGACGTGACTGTCATTTCACAGCCGAGAACAAATGGGGAAACGTTGGCAGGTTCTAGCTCCCCTTGACGGTCAGGGGTCCGTTCTACTCAGCAGTCGGAATTATACCTGTGGTGTCCGGATAACTCCCTTCCTCCCTCTCTCCTTCTTCTCCCTCTCTCCCTCCCTCCCTCCCTCCCTCCTCTCCTCTCTCTTGCTCTCCATCCCTCACTTTTTCCTTTCTATTAACCATGTCTTCCTTCTTCTTCTGCCCACCAATTTAATTATATATGTTTTTTTATAATGAGAAGCGAATCCTCTAACACAGGATAGAGTCTTTGGTCTAAAAAATAATGTGCTCTGTGAGGGAAGGTGGGGAGAGGGAGGAAGGGAGGGGAGAGGACAAAAATGTATAGCTTGATAAGAACAATAAAAAATAATGTATTCCGATACTGGAATGGCAGTTTTATGAGATATAGTACGGAATGTTAGCATTTATATAAATGTATTTATTGAATCACAGGCAATTAATACTTCCTTATCCTGATCAGTACTTTGGCTTAGTGCCTTAAAGCGCCTCTCTTTAGTTACTCCTGAAATATAAGGGTTTATTGCAAAGTATTCTAGAAGACATCACATTACTTGTGTGTATCTGTGTGTTGATACTTTTTATTAACACCCCGTCCATCCCCCTTTTCTACCACTATTCCAACCACTGGGATTCACCATTGTACACTCAGATCCATCTGTGTGTGAAGGAGAAATGTGGGGTTTGCCTTTCTATTTCTGACTTATGTAATGTGAAGTTCTTGATGTTCATCCTTGGGTGTGAATAATACTCCTCTGTGTACGAATATCACATTTCTTTATCACTCTTCTGTTGATGGGCATCTACACTAGTTTTGTGTCTTAGCTGGTGTAAATACTACAGCAGTAAACATGGGCATGTATATCTCTCCGATTTCATTTCCTTCGTACATATAACCGGTAGTAGGATAACCAGGCCGTGTTTTCTGTTTACAGAAAGTCTATAACATTCTCCCTAGCTGTACTCATTTACATTACCACCAATAGTGAGAATTCCCTTCTCTTGTGTGTGCAAATGTGTCAGTTTAAACCAATTGTCTATAAGTTATGCTGTTAAAACTCTGTCCATTTACCTACAACTCAGTAAGTCTCTCTTTCCCTTTGCTGTTAAAACTGTGGATTTGTGGGCAGGAGAGACAGCTCAGTGCTTAAGAGAGCTTATTGCTCTGGCAGAAGACCAGGGCTTGGTTCCCAGTGCCCACATGGGATCTGATGTCTTCTCCTGACCTCCATGAGTACCAAACACCCATACTATGCGCACACATATACACAGGCAAAATACTTGTACAAATAAAATTTTTAAAAGTTTAAATGAATTTAGATTGGAAACCATCTAAATTTTGGTGCTTTTTTAAATTTAAAGATTGTTTAAGACATAGGAACCAGTTGAGAAGCTTTCTCTAAAGTTTATAGTTTCCTGTTTGAACATCAATGTTTCGTGGAAGGTTTTCTGTTGTTTCAGTTGTCAACCTTCATGTGTTCTTTGTTATGATTTAAGCTTTCCTGTCTGGAAAGCAGAGCAAGGTCCTCGGTTTGTCTTACAAAGAGTTTAGAAACAACAAACAAACTTGGCCCGCGTATGTGCTGCTTTTCCAGGATTCAGTCCGGAAACTCTCACCTATTTGGTCAAATCACGTGATTTTATTGACTTCACACTCATCTTGTTCTATGATGAATGAAACTTTGGTGTCATTCAGCCGAATAGTTTTCTTGCTTCGACCACAGACTTGCTCTATTTTGCTCTGCTTGAGAGAAAACACCCCATTGTTGTATACTTTCTTGGACAATTTCTGTTTGGCAAAAGTCCTCATGGCTAGCAGGTGTCTTTTTTGGTTTATGGTGGCAAAACAAAAATCTGCTACTCCTTTACATTGCCCATGGATTTTTAGAGCCAAGGGTGGCCCAATTGCTCCTGTACATTCAGTTCTGAAAGACGGTGTAAGCTGCTCTAGTGTTGCTTCTCTGTGTGAAGGAAGGACTTCTGATTTTGTTCTCAGTGCTGTAGAAGTAGAACATTGGAGTTCTTTGACAGGGAGGGATGCTTCAGTTGTTCTTAATTTCCTTTTATTTACTTTAGCTGGGTGAAAAAGTTACAAATGTTTCACAAAAGGATGGTTGGGAATGTAGCTTGATTGTTAGAGTGCTAGCTTGCCATGCACAAGGCCAGGTAAAGCTCCAGGGCCACACAAACAGAGCATGGTGACGCATGCCTGTGATCCCATCACTCAGGAGGCGAAGGAGAGAGACCAAAGATTATCCTTCAATACATAATGGGTTCAAAGCCAGCCTGTATTGCACATGCATGCATGCACATACATGTACACGTGCAAACACATATCATGCATGCACACAATGCTTGCATACACACATGCATGTACACACATGTACATGCACACACACAGGCTTGCATGCATGCACACACACAAACGCCACTGGGGATAGATAATTGCCTTAGTCACTGTTCTATTGCTGTGAGGAGACGCCATAACCAAAGTGACTCTTACAAAGGAAAGTGTTTAATTGATAGTTTCAGAGGGTTATTGAGGGCTTGTTTACATTTTTGGAGGAGGGTTAATCCATGATAATCATGGCAGCAGCATAGTGGAACTCACGGTGCTAGAGCAATGCCTGAGAATATTATCTCTGACCCACCACAGCAGCAGACAGAGACTGAAGTGAGAGCACTGTGCCTGGCATGGACTTTGAGCTTTGAGCCCCAGTGACACACTTCCTCCAACAAGGCCACACCCCCTAGTCCTTCTAATCCTTTCAAATAGTTCCATTCCCTGGTGACTACACATCAAATATATGAGCCTATGGGGGTCATGCTTGTTCAAACCACCACAGTACTGGATCACAAACAGCACAATTCCTGCCTCACGAGCTCACACACCAAGAGGGAAGAAGCCTGTAAAGGAGGCACGTGACAGACAAGATGATGAAGCCACCGTGAAAGCGACAGAAAAGGGCCTGATACCTCCCTTACTTCAAACAATATGAAAGGGGCTGTCGAGTTTTACCCTGAGCCTGTTGCCCACTGTGACTCACCTGTCTTAGAAAACAGTACCATCTACACAGTAGGTCAAGCTCAAACCTGTAGCCATTTCCAAGGAATGGAAGCCAGGAATGAAGAGACCAAGGCTTTACTCTGCTAAGCCATTGGTCAAACAGCTTTATTTATTAACCAATAAAAGCATCACATATACAGAGGACATCCCACATCATCTCACCTTTTCTGTTTAAATAAAAAGTAAAGTTTTAACTTTAACATAGTAAAATTACATATAACAAAATAGGTATCAAGCAAGAATTACAGTTACCATATTTTTGTGAGTCTAAAGTTTAAAATGCCATATTCCACAGGTCTTTGAAGTGTTGAAGATTATCTAACTGAAATATATCTGTACATATAGAAAACCTAACTAATATGACTATTATAGATGACTACCTATTAATCTATTTCTTAATTATACATTATATTATTTTTAATTGATTTTTATTGAGCTCTACATTTTTCTTTGCTCCCCTCCCTGCCTCTCCCCTTCTCCCTTTCAACCCCTCCCCCAAGGATCTCATGCTCCCAATTTATTCAGGAGATCTTTTTCTACTTTCCATGTAGATTAGATCTATGTAAGTCTCTATTAGGGTCCTCATTGTTGTCTAAGTTCTCTGGGATTGTGGTTTGTAGGCTGGTTTTCTTTGCTTTAAGTTTTAAAACCACCTATGAGCGAGTACATGTGATAATTGTCTTTCTGTGTCTGGGTTACCTCACTCAAAATAATGTTTTCTAGCTCTATCTATTTTCTTGCAAAACTCAAAATGCCATTATTTATTTCTGCTGTGTAGTACTCCATTGTGTAAATATACCACATTTTCCTTATCCATTCTTCAGTCAAAGGGCATTTAGGTTGTTTCCATGTTCTGGCTATGATAAGCAATGCTGCTATGAA
>NC_022027.1:56107671-56108854 GCF_000317375.1 Microtus ochrogaster | reverse complement strand
ATACAAGGTAAGTAGGGCATTGCAATGGATATATTGTGGCTTTCTGTCACTTCTGGTCTCTCTTTCTCCCTCTGTGCTTCCCTCCATAATTCATTGACAAATTCAGAGACATTTTTATGTTCCTAATGTATGATCCATAGTTAGTTTGATAACAGGCAAAGGTACAGAGCTATGGGACGTTGTACCTGTATTTTCACCGCTATGGGATGTTGTACCTGTATCACCTCGTTATCTACCCATTATCTTCTCGCTTCTTATAAAAGTTCCTTTTCAGCTACAATTATTAATTATCACTTAGTTATTATCAAAGCCTTTTCATAAAAATATTAAATATATGGAATATTTTTCTTGTTTTTTTTTCTTGTAGAAATATTCCAGTTCTCATATGGCTCATTAGTAATACTGCAGTAACATTACCGTAGCTTTTAAAAATGAGAAGATGTTTACAATATACTATCAACAAAAGACTAATATCCCTTAAACATATAAACTCCTCTAAAACAAGCAGAATAACTGAGATGTTTAGAAATTCGGTAAAAGGGGAACCTTCCTTCAGGCTGCTGTGAGCATGCACACTTGATTTAACGGATAGTTTAGCAAAGTTGAAACGCTGATTTTTTTTTAAGTCAGATATGTTTTAGGGAGCTGGGGAATGTTTTGAATTATTTGATAAAGAGGTCTGTGGAATCAGGTTTTTAACTACAACACCAAACAAGAACTCAAGCTTGAAGAGCGACTGAGGCTCCTGCTTTGATAAACAACATGTGTCTCCTCACCGCCACGTTCCTCTCTGGGTCCATAATTGGTACTAACCTAAAAAATGCTGTGAGGCTTCTTTCTTCTCGGGTCTCTTTACAGTTCAGTGAGAGATGGAGTCTCGAAAGATGAGTCTTGGCTGGGATGGAGGTCGGTAGTGTGCTCAAGGCTTGGCTACACTCACCAGCACTGCGTGAAGCTGATGTAGCAGCACTTGTCTGTTGCCCTAGCACTCCGGAGCTGGAGGCAAGAGGATCAGGGGTTCAAGGCTACCCTCAGCTGCTGAATCAATCAGAAGCCAGCCTGAGATACAGAGACTGTGTCCAAACAAAGTGGAGCTGTCTCTACTTTGTTTAAGAAATTGTGCTGCTGGGCAGTGGTCCTGCATGCCTTTAATCCTAGCAATCAGGAGGTAAAGGCAGGTAGA
>NC_022027.1:56106692-56107319 GCF_000317375.1 Microtus ochrogaster | reverse complement strand
TCTGAAGGGAAAAGAGATGTTACTTATACTTACGACAAATTATTGAATAGTTAAAAGCATTGGGACCTTATCTAAATGTGTTTTCGCTAGTCAGTCTAGCCCACTCTTGACGTGGGTCCTGCTGTCCCCACCCTCCTTACCACGCTATATTCCCCCCTCTTCTGCCATCCATCTTCTAAACCCTCGCTCTTTGACCTCTAGAACGCCTTCTCCAACAGCAATTGGCCTTCGTTCACAGACTCACTCTCCTGACAAATAGTGTAGTTTGTCGGAGGTCAGATCTAGCTCCCTGCATTTCCCCACAGCCCCTTCTGGGTGTCATCGGCCATGCTGTGGGTGTGAGTCACACGCTGACAGCTCCCAGATGTCTGTCTCCATCCCTAGAGCCCCAGACCTGCACACACAATTGCCTGCTTGGCATTTCCATATCCAAACTCAACATTATCTCAAATTCAGCTTGCCCCGAACTGAAGGTGTGACATCCAGTTGACCCATCTGAAAAAGGAAATGAAAAGGAGAGGAAGAAGAGAAGACCTCCACATCCACCCAGAAGGGAAACCACCCAGGAGTTCTCTTACTGATTTCTTTCCCCTCGGCCCCCACCTGAGATCTAAATAAACTGAGGAG
>NC_022027.1:56101878-56102381 GCF_000317375.1 Microtus ochrogaster | reverse complement strand
GATGGTTGTGAGCTTCCGTCTTCCGTATGGGTGCTGGGAACTGACATACATGTACACACACTGAATACATGTGGAGGCCAGAGGACAACTTTCGGGTTCTCTCCTCTTGCTGCGCAGGTCCTGGAATTGAACTGCAGAACCAGGCTTGTGGCGAGGGTTTTACACCAGGCTTGTGACGAGGGCTTTACACCAGGCTTGTGACGAGGGCTTTACATCAGGCTTGTGACGAGGGCTTTACACCAGGCTTGGTGATGAGGGTTTTACACCAGGCTTGTGGCGAGGGCTTTACACCAGGCTTGTGGCGAGGGTTTTACACCAGGGTTGTGACGAGGGCTTTACACCAGGCTTGGTGGCGAGGGTTTTACACCAGGCTTGGTGGCGAGGGTTTTACACCAGGCTTGTGGCAAGGGTTTTACACCAGGCTTGTGACGAGGGCTTTACACCAGGCTTGTGACGAGGGCTTTACACCAGGCTTGTGGCGAGGGCTTTACACCAGGCTTGTG
>NC_022027.1:56087417-56101313 GCF_000317375.1 Microtus ochrogaster | reverse complement strand
TTTTGTTTTGTTTTGTTTGTTTGTTTGTTTTAGTTTTTCGTGACAGGGTTTCTCTGTGTTTCTCTGGCTGTCCTGAAACTTGCTTTATAGACCAAGTTGGCCTCAGACTCACAGAGATCCGCCTGCCTCTGCCTCCCTGAGTGCTGGGATTGAAGGCGTGTACCGCCACCACCTGGCTTGGTTGCTTTATTTTTTGAGGCAAAATCTCCTCACTGAACCCAGGACTGAGGTTTCAGCTGGGCTGGCCCATGAGCCCTGGAGACCGCCTGTCTCCACTTTCCAGCCTTGGAGCTGCTGATGTGTGTTGTTGCTACCACAGGCTTTCCCGTGAGTGCTGAGGTTGGAGCTCGGGTCCTCGGGCTCAGGAGCAGATGCTTTATCCACTGAGTCATCTCCTCAGTGCCTGATAGAAGTAGTCTTCCTCCTCCTCTTCCTCCTCCTCTTCCTCCTCCTCTCCCTCCTCCTCTCCCTCCTCCTCTCCCTCCTCCTCTCCCTCCTCCTCTCCCTCTTCTTCCTTATTTCTTTGTATATCCATAGACCAGGTGTGTACATTTCCCGAGGAGGCCGGAAGAGGGCGCTGGATCTTCAGGAACTGGCGTTAGAGTTGGTTGTTAGCCACCAAATGGGTGCTGGGAATTGAACTCTTGCCCTCTGAAGAGCCGCTGAGCCGTCTCTCCAGCCTGACATAAATCTTTAAAACAAAACCAAACACCGAGGGGCATAGTTACTCCCAAGGACGATGAAACTGAAGCTAATAGAACAAAGTCACTCTTCCTAAGAAAAACACACGGTAAACTGCGGGGAATGATTGGCAGACAGGCCTGCTGATTCGGAAACCCAGGCTTTTAACCACCACCTCTCCCCGAAGAAGTAACTGCTCACACTTTTCCAGACATCTGTGGAGACTTTTTTTTTTTTTTTTAAACTGGCTGCTTTCCCAACTTATCTCAAATTATAGCTCTCGTGGCTGCTGCCTGCTCTCATTCCAAGAATGCTTTGTTCTGGCGGGGCCCCTCCTGTGCTGCCTGCCCAGCTTTCCGCTCAGCCCCTCGCCTCAGCCTGCCTGCCCCAGCGGATTCTAGCTCCTTAATTGGAAGTCCCATAGAGGATTACCAACACCTAGTGTGATGTCCCGTCAGCGATCTGAACTGTGGGGTCCATCGGGGATCGTGTGGGTCTGCTTTAGAGCTGGGTGCTGAATTAGTAACCAGATCCATATCAAAAGCTGGGAGCAGAGAAACTCCGTTTCCACGAAGGTTAGCCTGAAATACCTGGTAGGCCAGTCTTTCAAGACCGTCAATCAACCCAGCCTCGGTGAAGAGAGGGAGCCAAGGTGCCGCGGGAGGGGGGAGGCACTCTTCACGGGACATCACAGATAAATCACAAAACAAACTCTTGAGGAACTGAGTCGTTTCTATAAGTATGTGTTCCATTATCTAAACAGAAAAACCACTGAGCACGCTTTGAATGCGGAAAGATCTCCTATCTCAGCAGTTGCGGTCTCAAGCTGGGTGTAGCAAAAGCCTGCAGTCCTAGCTGCAGAGGAGTCATTGGAAAAGGGTCTTGCAAGGCGAGGCTCTCCCCTCCCGCTCCCTCACTCCTTCCCCCCCATCCTGTTCCCCCCCCCCTTTCCTTTCTCCCCACTTCCTCCTGGGCCAGGGATGAACCCAGGGCCTCAGGCGTGCTATGCGAGCTCTCTGACACTGAGCTACAGCCAAGTCCTAGATCTCATCTCTAAGAAAAATAAGCGAACGTTCCAAAGAGCCGGAGGAGAGCGTGAATCCCAGCGGGCCTTTCTTCACTTTCAAAGGGCCGATTCGGGCACAGGACCCTGCTTATTTTCTCTCCCTATTTCAGCTATTTCTCCTGGCACGTCTACCTGCCAGCCAGGCAGTGCTGCCTGGGTTAGATTTCACATTCACACTTGGTCCTGGAGGGTGAGGAGCCTGGATGCTCTGGCCAGGTGGCTTTTCATGACCAAATGGAGAATCTGTGAATCGGCCTGCCTCAAGCAGCTATCTATCTGATCCATGGCTACTTTCACTACTAAACAACAATCAGTATTACCCCCAGAAAGATTTTATCTCGGCTGTTCTCAACCTGTGGGTCACGACTCCGTTGGGGGGGGGGGTGTTGAATGACCCTTTCACAGGGGTCACCTAAAACCACTGGAAAACACAGATATTTACTTTATGACTCTTTTAACAGTAGCAAAATTACAGTTATGAAGTAGTAACGGAAATAGTTTTATGGTTGGGGTCGGCCCCCCGACAGGAGGAAATGCACCGAGGGGTTGCAATGTCGGAAGGCTGAGAGCCACTGTTCTGTCTTGTCTCCAGACCCTGAGACTGTCCTTAACTCTCTTGCTGCTGTGCCCCCTCCCAGGAAAATCTGTCCCCGCGGGAGGACTGCCGCAGAAGCTGTCACAGACTGCTTCGCTTTTGAGCAATTCAAAAACTGTGTTGCTTTTCTTGGTTCCGTGCAACATTCTTCCCCTATTAGTCAGATCGGCTCTTGCTGCTCACTTCCAAAGCCTCCTGCCAAACTCATCAATTTCTGGTCCCACCCCTTGGGGATATGCCTTATTCTCCTCCTTACAAAAAGAATTATCCCTTATGTGTTTGTGCATATTTTAATTTTTTTGACTAACAACTGAAGAAGAAAGAATATTGTTTCTAGAATTTTCTCTCAGAATGGGGTGGGGTTGGAGGAGACTAAGCAATGACTGCCTCCCTTCTGTAAGATCCTAACCAATGCTCGATTCACCAAAGTTCCGCATTAGGGAATCAGTGAGTTTACTGGGCTTACGGCGCATGGGTGAGGGGTTATGACAAGAAGATGGGGATGTCCAAGAAGCTGTGCTGGGAAGTCTTCACTCAGCACGGACCATGGCTTCCCCACAGGCAGCACTCTAGGCCATCCCTCAGACCCGTGCCACACTGCAATTAGGGCGGAATTAATTACAGCCGGCTGGATACTCCTGCGGGCTGGGGTCCCAGGACCTTTCCTGGCTCTGCTGCTGTGAGGGATCAGTCAACAAGCCCAGCTGTGGGATCCTTGCACGCAAGCACAGCTGAACTCATGTAGACGCAGGTAGCCCTGCTGGAGGACAGGAGTGTCCAACAGATATGAACATACTTTTTTTTCTGATTGCTTCTAATTCACTTCTGGTTACCTTGGTAGGCAGTAACTGGACAGCCAACTAGCTGGCCACAAGACACTAGATTCCTACCCAGAATTACCATCTCACGTGGGATTTCCTACCAGGTTCCAAATGCTCCTGTAATTGTTCTGTCTCTATCACTGGGGTAGAACCCAGAAACTCTAGTAGGTTGAGTACATAAAACAGCTCTTCAGCCCCTAACATCCCTCTTTTGAGAGGACAAATGGGTAATTTAACCTGTCACTCCCATTTGATGCATAATAATGAGGTATGTGATATGCAGGAACTTTCTAACAATCTGTAACCCAAAGTGTGGGTGAGATAAAAATTTAACACTTAAAAAAATTATTTGCATCTATGTTTGTCTGAGTGAGAGCAGTGCCTACAGAAGCCAGAAGATGGGGTTGGACCCTTGGTGCTGGAGTTGCAGGTGGCTATGAGTCACCTGACCTGGGTGCTGGGAATTGAACTCTGGTCCTCTGCAAGAGCAGAGTGAGCTCCTAACCACTGAGCCATCTCTCCAGCCCCAACATCCATTTTTAACAAAGGTTAGGGATGTACTTGGTTGGGAGAATGCTTGTCTGGTGTGCACAGAGCCCTGGATTCCATTCAGTACAGGCGTGCTGGGCTTGGGAGTCAAGGCCAGCCTGAATAACAGGACAGTCTGTCTGAAAACAAACTTTTTCTAAAACCAAACCAAAAAGCAAAAGCAAACCAAAACAAAACCCTTAGGCTTCACTTTAATTCTGAGAGCCACTTCTAAGTGTTTACAATCTCACGTTTGCACACCTTCCGTATTAACCCTTTCACTTCCCACCTCCCTGTCAACCTTGCCCACCCTCTCCCTCCCAAAGCACTCAAACACACGCTGGTCTGCTTGTTTCAGTCTGTGGCCATCCACCCACACGCCTCCCCACCAAGAGAAATCAGGCCCGTCTCTATAATTGTGGGTTTCGGAACTATCTGCTAGAGCCTGGTGGGCTCCATCAAAGGGCACCCAGCTAAAGATATGGATTCTCCCTCTCCTAGAACCTCTCCTTTGCTGATAGTTCAGCTGTTAAGGGTGGGACTCCGGGTCCCCCTCCCCCCTTCCTTGTGGGGGCAGGGCAGATAGCTACAGCTGAAGGGAGTTAATGATTTCGACACTTGCTTGGAATCTAGACAATAATATTCCAAACCCTTCTGCCTGTCTTCAGGCCCTCACACACTTCCCACCCCCTCTTCCACCATGTGCCCAAGTGTGTGAGAAGCTGGTGTGAGTGACTTGTTTGGGGTCCACATCCATTGCTTATCTTCTGTGTCTTACTCAGCCCTGAGTCTCTGTGTTTGCCGCTGTGTCTGTTAGAAGAGGCTTCTCTGATTGAGGCTGGAACTGCTTTTGTCTGTTTGTATAAGCTTAGTATTTAGAAGACAGTTTGCTGCTAGGCAGACTTACTCCAAACGCTTCCTTAATCTCACAATGAAATAACTTTGTACATTTTAAAACTGAATTCCTGGAGCTCATTTTTTTTTTACTTTTTTTTTTTAATTTATTGTGTCTTTCGCATCATGCATCTCGATTCCATTCATTTCCTGTCCCTGCTTAACCACTCTCTGGCCTTGCAGAAATCCCCACCCCCAGATAAAATGTGAGAGAAGAAAGAAAACAGAAAAGACGGATGTGGGAATCTCGGTCTGGAAGCTGCAGTGTGACACAGAGAGTCACACAGTAAATCTTTTTATCCATCTATCTCTCCTTGCCCAAGTCGTTGGTCTGGTTTGCGGCCTCTGGCTTCTGCTAAGCTACCAGTGCTGGGCCCACTGGGACTCCTCCTGGTTATCCTGCAGTTGCCCTGTGTCATGGAGATCCTGCAGCTTTGGGTCTGCAGGACCAGCCCTTCCTGTGCCCCAGCAGATCACACACAGATGGGGTGGATATTGGTGTTAGCCAACCCATAACCCTGGTTCTAGGCCTGGGGAGTTGAAGCTTTCCCTTGTCTTCAGCTCCAGGGTGAACTCTGGCTTGGCTTTGGTGAGGGCGGGGCCAGCTCGCCTGCTTTCATGTCCTGCGGCAGATCTCCCACACCTGCCGCTTCACAACCAGTTCTGCTGTGTTGTCCAGGTGGGGGTCACTCTCCCAAGTGCTGCAGCCAATGGGGGACCCCCCTCTCCTTCTGCCACACGGCAGCTCTTCCATGCTCACAGTATTGGGACTGACCTGTCCACACTGCCGCCCAGAGGGCTGCCTCTGTTGGACCGCTCAGGCCTGGAGCAGAACCTGTTCTCCCAAGTGCTGCAGGTGGTGGAGGACCAGGACAACTCTCCTGACCTTTCGACCTCAGGGACAGCTCTCCCTCTTGCCTCAGGCATTGGTGGGTGGGGGCAGGGAGGGAGGCTCACTTCTCTGCCCAGGCCACCACATCACAGATGAACAATGGGGGCAGCTCTCCCCTGCTCACAACTTCAGAGCTGGTGCACCGCAGCTCTGCCAACAGGACTGGCTGGGTTGTGCTTCCCCATGGAGCCCATATTTTAAGAATGGTGGGATTTAATGTCACACAACGTAAGTAAGTGAAGTGTAACAGAAGCACAGAATGCTGCGTGAGTGTGGGGCGGAGGGAAGGCCCCTCCGGGGGAGGGATACTTAGTTGGAATGGTGGACCTAAGACCTCTATAGAATAGTCAAATATCAGCCGGGCGGTGGTGGCGCACGCCTTTAATCCCAGCACTCGGGAGGCAGAGGCAGGCGGATCTCTGTGAGTTCGAGACCAGCCTGGTCTACAAGAGCTAGTTCCAGGACAGGCTCCAAAACCACAGAGAAACCCTGTCTCGAAAAACAAAAAAAAAAAAAAAAAAAAAAAAGAATAGTCAAATATCAATAGACTAGTGTATGAAAATAAATGCTCAGCCTCGGGAGCTCAGCACTGCCTGTGGGCAAGTTTACTTCAGGTCCTGAGTTGCAGCTGCGCAGGTTCCTGGCATGTGATGGTAGGAGAGCCACAGAAGGCTCACAGAGGCGACTGTACAGAGCCTGCCAAATGGGGCTGAGCATGGGGGCTGGGTGATTAACAAGACCTGTTTCCGCTGTGACTCAAGAGACTCAAAGGGGTTTTAAGTGCCTGAAGTTAAAAAATGGAGAGTAAGGAATCCAGGCATGGCAGTGCACACTTTTAATCACAATAACAACAAAGCAATAGAAGCTGAACTTGTGAGCACACACTTGGTCATGGGAGCACACACCTGGGCTTGTGAGCACACACCTGGGCATGGGAGCACACACTTGGTCATGGGAGCACACACCTGGGCTTGTGAGCACATATCTGGGCTTGTGAGCACAAACCTGGGCTTGTAAGCACACACTTGAGCTTGTGAGCACACACCTGGGTTTGTGAGCACACACCTGGGCTTGTGAGCACACAGCTGGGCATAGGAGCGCACACCTTTAATCCCAGGACTCAGGAGGTAGAGATGGAGGAATCACTGTGATTTTCAGGCCAGCCAGGGTAACATTGCGAGACTCTATCTTAAAACAAAACACAAAACAAAAGAACAACAACAAAACAGGTGTGGTAGACCATGTTCTTGGGAGAGGAAGACGGGATGACCCAGCAATCCCAACACTGACTGTGCAGTCCCCACTAAAACACCAATCCCTCACAAGAACTAGAAAAAGGTCCTAAAATTTATATAGAAACAGAAAATTCCAGTGTCTATAGGTTATATAGCCAAGGAAACGATGTCAGGTTCCTATCGAGACACAACACCCACGGAAATCATCTTTAGAATGGAAAGGACTGGCTGCAGAGAGGGTCCTAGTTACTGCCTAGCCCACTGCCCTTTTACAGTGTAATTCAGTAAACTCTTTGTAAACAAAGCAACAAAGATTCACAAAGAGGAGAAAGGAAGATTTATTTTGGCTGATGGCTTCCAAGTTTTCAGTCCACGTGGTTTGGCTCAGCTGTGTCAGCACGTCACAGAGTAGTGGAAGTAGAGCCTGTCCTCTGGTGATGGAAGGCAAAGGCTTGACCTGGGGCTCCAGGGAGCCCCTGTGTGCTGCCCCCCATAGCCTGTTTCTTCTAAAAAGCCTCATCTCCTAAGTTTTCATGACCTCTCAGATCTGAACTACGACAAAAAAAAAAAAAAGAGTTCAAAACATGGAAGAGACATCTGCACCCCACATTCCAGCCAGGCTCAGACAGATGTGTGTCACATCTGCACCCCACATTCCAGCCAGGCTCAGACAGACACGTGTTGCACACTTCTGCACCCCACATTCCAGCCAGGCTCAGACAGACACACATTGCACATTCTTGCTGATACGGCCACTATAAGTGAGCAGATGCCACTGAATGGTGGTCACGGTGGTTTTCTGAGATAGAGAGGCAGGGAAAGAAGCCATGGGGGAAGGCTGATGGAGAGACACTAACTTAGGAGTAAGAAGCTCTGGTGTGCTACCACGCGGCAAGACACTTATTTTTGCTCACAGTTTCATGGGTTGGTTCTGCCGCTGTAGGTTGTGTGGAGCATGTTGAGAGATGAAGCTCTCACTCTATGCCTGGGGAGCCAAGAGAAGAGGAGGACAGTCAATAACTCCACTGTGACGTTTAAGGACACAACCCTAAGACTGGGAAGCGTTCTCACCAAGTGTCATTTGTGCCGTTTGGACCGGTTCTCAACATCACTAAATTTGACTAAGCCTCCAACACATGAGACTTTGCAAAACATTCTGGATCCAAACTGTAGTGACAGGTGAGACATTAGCTATACATGGCAAGCTGACCTGGTCTTTAAGCATAAGGCTTTTGATCTATTCTTCCCCAGTGTTGGAGGTCAGAGATGTGTGCATCTTTATAGGCACTAGACAAAGGAGTACTAGACAAAAAAGTGGGTGAAATGGGAATCCACTATTAGCTGCATGGAGACCATGCTGTAAAGCTAAAAAGGCAACCAGAAAGATAGCTGATATTTTGTAAGATAAATTTATCATTATGAAATAAAAAGAGACATGGATGTGAAAAAAAATCACAATAACATGTTAGACCTATTTTTCTATTTCTGACTACAATTACTAAATTTATTCTTCAAAGATGTGATGGCTATTGTGGTTTTCAACTTGACCACATCTGGAATTAATTAAAACTCCAAAACAGTTGCACACACAAGAGGAAATTTTGCTCAATTAAAATCATTTGAAGTTGCCGGGTGATGGTGGCGCACGCCTTTAATCCCAGCACTCGGGAGGCAGAGGCAGGTGGATCTCTGTGAGTTCGAGACTAGCCTGGTCTACAGAGCGAGTTCCAGGACAGGCTCCAAAGCCACAGAGAAACCCTGTATCAAAAAACCAAAAAAAAAAAAAAATCATTTGAAGTAGATCTACTTCTAATCTGGAGCATTGAGGTGGGAAGACACACCTCTAATACAGATCTTTTGAGGCACTAATGCCCATCTCTAAGCTGGGCCACACCTTCTTCTGAGAGCCTATATAAAGGGCATGGAAGAATGAAGCTTTTGATCTTTGCCTGCTTGTTATTGCTCTTGCTGGCAGGTACATTTCTTCGCTGGCATTAGAGCCTGCTTCTTTGGGATTCCAGCGTACATGAGGTACCCAGCCTCATGGACTGGACAACTATTGGATTCTTGGACCTTCGTTCATAGGCAGCCATTGTTGGGTTAGCTGGACCACAGCTTGTAGGTCATTTTAATAAGTACGTGTAATTAACATATAACATATAATATATCACAAATATATGATAAGTAAATATATAAAAATAAATGATATTAAATTAGATAGATAGATATTCATTCTACAAGTTCTGTTATTCTAGAGAACCCTAGCTAATACAGATTTTGGCACCAGAAGTGGGTTATTGATTGGCAGACCTGACCATGGTTTCGGGAGGGTTGTGGAAGGACTTTAGAACTTTGGGCCAGAAAAGCCCTAAGTATTGGGAGTGCAGTTGGCTCTTCCGTGGGAGCTTGAAAGTTAAGACTGCAGAGAGCAGTGCAGATGATGGAGGCCCCTGGCTTGTGACATTTCAGAGGGAAGTTTAAGCTACCAGGACCGTTTGTTATTTTGAGTGAGGAATTTGTGGCTCTGGTTAGCTCAGGCTGAAGAATCAGCTGTGATTAACAAGAGACCAGAACCACTGAGGTAAAGCCTTTGAATTCCAGCTGGAGCTGGAGCTGGAGCTGGAGCTAAGAGATCAGCATCACTGAGGTGAAATCTTCTGGGAAGAGTTTCTTCCAAGGCTATGCAGAAGCTGTACTCCAGAGGTGGCCACAGCGCAGCCAAACTTGGTAGTGTCAGAGTCGCTCAGGTGGTGCTGGTCTTAAAGGCACGAAGGGGTCATGGGGGCAGTGGAACCCTCGTGCTGTGCAGCAGGGCTGAAGGTCCTAAGGAAACCCTAGCAGAGGCTTTTGGTGAAAGTATGCCCAGTTGTAAGAAGGGATCTAGCACTCTGGAGTCGCCACCAGGACAGCAGCAGCTGTGGAGTGGAGCCTGCTGGGCCTAGAAGACAAGTGTACTGCAGAGTGCAGAGCCAGAGAAGTGACCCAAACTGAGGACAGCCCCCCAAAATCATGAGTCCCAGACACAGGGCGTCGTGTTATTTACACAGTTGGAGCTTGGGTTTGCTTTGATAATTGTAACTGTGCCCTGATTCTTCCATCTTGAAGTAAGAATATATTTAATTTACTTTTTATTTTATAGGAACCCACAGTTGAGAGACATTATATTTTAAAAGACTTTGGGTTTTTAAAAAGAGACTGAATTTTTAAGTGTTTGATTTTTTTAAAGACCATGGGACTTTTTAAGTTTGTAAGTGTTTCATATCGTCATGTCTATTATGTCTTTATTAATGAGTGACTATCGGGATGAAGAAGAAAGGTTGTGGCTTAACAGTGATGTATTTGTGTGTCAAGCTGACAAGGGATAGGTTGTGCTAACTAGTTTTATGTCAACGTGATACAGCCAAAGTCATCCGAGAGGATGGAACCTTCATTAAGAAAATGCCTCTGTAAAATCACGATGTGGGCAAGACTGCAGAACATTTTCTTAATTGGAGACTGTGGAGGGCCCAGTCCATTGTGGGTGGTGTCTGGCCAGGGCTGGTGGGTTTTGGTTCTATAGCAAGTAGGCTGAGCGAGCCTGGGAGTGTAAGCCAGTAGGCAGCACCCCTCTGCATCAGCTCTTGCCTCTGCATTTCTGCCCAGTTTGGGTTTCTGTACTGATGGACTGAGATAAGGAAGTACAAGCCAAATAAACCCTCTCCTCCCCAAATTGCTTTGGTCGTGATGTTTTATTACAGTAATAGTCACTCTAACAAGGACAAAAGGTTACAACTATCACTCTTTCTTTCAACATGGTTATAGAATTTTAGCTAAATGATATTTGGTAGAGGCCTGGAAATATAGGTCAGCTTATTGAGTGCTAGCCTGGCATGCACAAAGCCTCGGTTCAATTCCCAGCACTGTCTAAGCAGGATGTGGTAGTAATGAAATGATTCCAGCCCTTAGCATGGTGAGGCAGGAGGGTCTGAACTGTGAGGTCATCCTTGACTGCAAAGGGATTTTGAGGCCAGTCTGGACTTATAAAGACCCTGTGTCAAATATAAATAAAGAAAGAAGTATAAATGATGTTTGGAGAGTCCGTGTTCCTTTGGAAGGGATTTAAGTTCATCTATATTTACACCGCAAACCTCAGGTTATTGTTGTGGGGTTAAAGGAATGAATGTTTTTGTTCTATGATATCTCCCCATTTTTGATTACAAAGAAAAATCAGTACATGTGATCTAATTCACTGGCTTACTCTTTTATATTCTTTCTCTTCATAAATAAAGCAGATGGAATAGCTGAAATTACAGATGCCTTCTTTCCTTTATGGATGTCAAGAAAATATTACAGAGTAGTTGGAATCTTTGACTGGAAAAAAAAGGAATAACCAAGGAGTATGTCAAGCTTTGTGTGTGTGGAAATTTGATGAAAGTGTATCGAAGGCAGCTTTTTACCAGGAGAGGGCTGGCTGGTTAGCTGTGGAGAATCTCTGGGCAGAAGTATTTACCTATAACTTTGTAGCTGAGTCTCGGTTGGGTGAGTCAACAGCTTGATCTCATCAACTGTCTTAGCCAGTGTTCTGCTGTGAAGGGACACACGATCATGGCAACTCTTACAAAAGAAAACATTTAATTGGGGCTGGCTTACAGTTTCAGAAGATTGGTCCATTGTCATCATGGCAGGAAGCATGGCAGCAAACAGGTAGACATGGTGCTGGAGAAGGAGCTGAGAGTTCTACATCCAGATTCACAGACAACAGGAAGTGAGAGACACTGCAGCTGGCTTTGGCTTTTGAAACCCCAAAGCCCACACCCAGCGACCCACTTCCTCCAACAAAGCCATACCTACTTCAACAAGGCCATACCTCCTAATCCTTCTCAAGTACTGCCACTTTCTGATGGCCAAACATTAAAATTTATGTGCTTATAGGGACTTTTTTTATTCAAGCCAGCACATCAACTTTCTCTAATTGGTGGTCCCAGTCCTCCCCTCCCCCCTTTATTGACTTGTTACCAAAACCGCTGCCCTGGAAAGAGTCATTCACAGGGCACTTACTAGAGTCACCAACAATGGGGAAAGTAGAGTCTCTAGTTCCCCAGAAGTCTCCCCTCCATGGCATACAATAAACCACATTCTCTAGTCTGACCACATGCCTGGACGTGTTTCCTGCCAGTGTCTGCTGCAGAGACTGCAGTTCCCTGAACAATTACTCCGAGGCCTGCCCTGCTCTCCCGACAGACTGCAGTGGAGTGGGACATGAGGAAAACACGAAGGTTGCTGTAGTTAGACCCTGACGTTGGTGCTGCTGTCTCCTCCATTGCTTTCTACCTCATTTTCAGCAGTGTCTCTTGCTGAACCTCGAGCCTAGGGGTCCCCTGTCTCGGCCTCTTGCGGGCTGGGGTTATGGATGTCACGTCTCTCCAGCTTCTCCATGTGCTCTGGGATCTGAACTCCATCCAGTCTTCACGTTTGCACCTTGCACAGCTTGTGCTCTCTCCAACTCCAGCTCAGGTTAAATTTTAGAATATATATGTAGTTGTTGTTGTTTTCGAGACTGAGTTTCTCTGTGGCTCTGGAGCCTGTCCTGGAACTCAATCTGTAGACCAGGCTGGCCTCAAACTCACAGTGATACACCTGTCTCTGCCTCCTGAGTGCTGGGATTAAAGGCGTGTGCCACCACCACCCAACTATATATAATATTAATATAATTAATACACTCATTATAATATAATAGTAATAGAATTAATAATCAATATAATATTTGTATACTGAATCTATTTTCTACTGTGTTTCATGAGGTTATTAATTCATTTATTATTTTTCTTGGCAGAAGTTCTCTGTGTAGTCCTGGCTGTCCTGGAACTTTCTTTATAGATTAGGCTGGTATTGAATTAAAAGATTCATCTGCCTCTGCTTCCTGGGTGTTAGGATTAAAGGTGTTCACCATTATGCCTGGCTCTTATGTCTGCCTCTGCTTCCTGGGTGATACGATTAAAGGTGTTCACCATCATGCCTGGCTCTCATGAGGTTTTTTTGTAATTTTAAAATCCTTATTGTTTCACCCCCAATACCTAATAAATTGAGAGTTGGTATTTTAAGAGTCAACTTTTGTTGAACTATAGAAACTCATATATTCAACACTTTATATAATGTGAATGTTTATATAGAACTTAAAGATATATAGCTTTTAAGATGTAGGGAATGTATTTATAGGCGCTCTCCATATATATCTCTATCTATCTATATATAGATATATCTGAAATGTGCCCTGAAGACTCATGTATAAAAAGCTTAGTTCCAGTCAATGGGCCTTTGAATTTTGCAGGTTAATGGATCTAATCTAAAGTAAATCACTTGGGACTAGAGAGATGGCTCTTGGTTAAAAGCACTTGATATTGTCGTAGAGAACCCAGGCTTAGGTCCCATCTTCCATATGGCCACTGATAACCATCTGTAGCTTGTGTTAGTGGCTCCCCTTTGCCCTCATTAGGCCTCCTGGACACCAGGCATGATGCATGGTCCATGGCCATAGATGCAGACAAAAATCACGATCCACATTCATGAAATAAAAATAAGTAAATCTTTAAAGTGTTTCACCCTAACCAGTTGACTGAAAATATATGCACATTTATATTCTGATTATCCATTCATGTACGGGAAAGCCAGTTTACATTTTGAAACGGCCTAAAAGTCACATGACTTTGAGAAGCCAGTCTAATCTCTCTTTGCCCCTTGAGGTTGTAGTTGACTTGAACAGGTTAGAATAATGCCTGATGCACACATGGCAAGCATCCAAGTGTCGGCGTCATTAGCTAGTGAAACAATTAGTGTGGACAGTAAAATATCTGTTATTTGAAATATGTTTGCTGCTGCTGAAGGTACCATTTTTTTGGGAAAGATACTCTCATGTTACATGAGTAATAAAAACCCAGGGACATATATTGGGGTTCAACCTGAAGATCAGAAAAGTAAAGAAGCCAGTCATTAGAGAGACCGTTCACCTCTACGAAATCTTCAAACCGAAGGGGCAAGGTCCTGTCTCCACAAATCCTCAGATTCCACTGAGTTCCTGTCTCTTCCCCTTTATATTCCTCTCTCTGCCCAGCAATACTGCTCCTGTTCCCACTCCCTAGTGCTGGGATTAAAGGTGTGTGACCTCCCCCCCTCCAAACACTGGGATTAAAGGTGTGTGACCTCCCCCC
>NC_022027.1:56058667-56087152 GCF_000317375.1 Microtus ochrogaster | reverse complement strand
TCCAAACACTGGGATTAAAGGTGTGTGACCTCCCCCCTCCAAACACTGGGATTAAAGGTGTGTGACCTCCCCCCGTCCAAACACTGGGATTAAAGGTGAGCCACCACCACCTGGATCTGTTTCTGGATCGATTTTGTGCAGCCCAGGATAGCCTTGAACTCACAGAGCTCCTTCTGCCTCTATCTCCTGAACCCTAAGATTAAAGGTGTGTGCCACCTCTCCCTGGCCTATGTGCTAGCTAGTGTGGCTGCTTTGCCCTCTGATCTTCAGGCAAACTTTATTAAAACACAGATCATATACCACTAGACTCTCATTCTTGCCAAATGAATGCAATTACAGAATATTCCTCTGAACGTCAATCATATCTTGAAGCTTGGAGGTGCACAGTTCATGATTATTGCTTAACTAATGAAAACTTTTCAAGTTTTTCCAAGAGGAAACAGTTCAGAGAAACCAAAGCACTTAGTAGGGCAGGCCTAATAGATTGCTCTAGGACGGTTAGTTCACCTTCAACAGGTTAGGGACTTGTTGGCTCAGTTCAGAAGCAAAGTCTAATTAGTGCTCTGCTTCCCCCAGAAGCCTATGGCTGAATGCTTGTTAAAAGGGAGATTTGGAAGACCCTCTGGGGAATCTATTGATTATCTGAAGAGGTAACCAGCGTATCAGATGTTTCTTTGTGTGACTCCAATTTGAACAATCCAGGCATGCTCCACAAGGCAGAAACTATCTCCGCAGCGTCCAAGTCGCCCCAATCCTCGGCTTCTTTTAGGGTGTTTTGACTGGGTAAAGTTGAGTGGCTACACCTGACGCCTGCCCACCAGACATCTTCCGAGTGGCGCCGTTTAAAACCTCTCCTTGCCAGGGCTTCACGGTCAGAGCTGGCATATGTTGCGTTCTTTAGCTGGTTCCTTCAATAGATAAGAAGAGAAACGGAATCTTGGCCAACTAGTGATTGTAGGAACCAAAGACGGGCCTGTTCCACCTTAAAGGGCCCAGGCATGCCTAGTCTTTGGGTCTTGCAGAGTTTGGTCGCCACCATATTTGGAGCATGCCTACTTTGGGGCGGGAACCTCCTTGGGAGTGATTAGGTCACCGCTGGGGGAGGTGACCTTGTTTGGTTTCTTTGGCACCCGAGAACAGCGGTGCACTGTTCCTGCCGCCCCCCCACCCTCCCCTACCCCGCAGCCCCGACCGCCCGGGTGCTCCTCGCCGGCCTCCCCCGGCGGCCCGCGGCCAGGCAGAGGCGGGAAAGACGCGCGCCTGCGCCGTGGGAACCGAGGCCGGAGGCGAAAAGCGGGGAGCGGAGGGGGGCCGCTGGAGCCGAGTAGCAGCGTACAGAGCGGCGTGTGACGCGGGGACGCCGCGCGCTCCCAACGTCGCCCCGGTTTGACGCACACGGCACCAAACTGTGAGTTTCGGGGGGTCTTCTCTGGTCGGGTTCAGCCGAGCCCCCCCTCCCCTCCCCTCCCCTCCCGGCCGGGTGTCGGGCGTCCGGGCTCAGGCGGTGGCGGGACCGAGGGTGGCGGAAGAAGTTGTGGGGGGACCCGGCCCGCGGCGCTTGGGCCCGGGGAGCTACGCCCTAGGCTGGCTCCCAACCATCCAAAAGGACGCGTTTTGCCGCACAGGCTAAGATGGCGGCGGCGGCCGAGGAGGCGGAGTTGCTGCTGCACAAGGAGCCCGGGCCGCGGGGTCCGGGAGGCGGCGGCCGCGGGGGGCCGCGGAACCTTAGGTGAGCGGCGGTGGCCGCCGCGGGGCGGGATTCGGCGGCGGGCGGGTGTGGGGGGAGTCCTTTCCGCTCAGGCGGCGGAGGATCCGGTGGCGGACACAAAGGGGCTGAGCCGGGCTCTAGACTTGGGGGGTTTTGTTTAGTCACATGCAGCGGAGCAGCCAGTGAGCGGTAGGGGAAAGGGGGCCGAGATCGGTGAGGCCCCGTGGGGGGAGCCTGGCGGTCGCCATTGTAATGCCCCGAGTAACGGGGGCGGGCCGAGAGCGCCTCAGCCGGAGCTAGCTCGGTGCGGGGCTGCTGCGTCCGGGCTGTGGAGCTCCGGCTCTGGCGTTAACTGTCCACACCCCTCCTCTGACTTTGGGACCAGACCACATAGCCCTCCCCTTCTTCCCACTGGTCCGCAACATCTTGTGCCGCTAAGTGCCTGGGAAGTAACTCCAAGAGGTAAAAAAAAAAAAAAAAAATCACTCGAAGTGTTTGGGTTGCCAGGAGATGATTGGTGGGTATCCAGCTAAAGCTTTTTGCCTCTCCAGGTCTGATTCCCTGGCCTTTGTGTCCCTGGGAGCTTAATCTCTGCCCGAGGAAAGCAGGTGTGCTCCATCCACCTCTCCCGAGAACATGAAGATGAGTTGTCCCAGACCCTTCCCCGGGATTGGAAACTTAGGTGGTTTCTTGTCTCGAGACTGCCACAGACGACTCTCGTGTCGGGATCCATCCATGGTTTAGCGACATTAGTGGAAAAGTTTTCTTCAACTGTTGAAGTAATACTGACTTAAATATAGTTGTTATAAAACTTTTATGGTAGATTTCAAATTTTATGTGATAAACTCAATGAGGGGATACTCACAGCTGGGGGCCCCCGAAATGATGGTCTTGTTCTGTGTACAAGTTAATTTCCATAACACCGTCTTCTGGACGGGCAAGTACTGATGGATGCCAATCTTACTGCATGGGGGTGGTGGGGGGGATGTACTGGATTTGTCTTAAACGTGTCGTAGGTAGTTTAGTTAGTTTTTGGAAAGCATTTCAGAACCTAAACAACGAAAGTTCCCCAGAGCAAGGAAACTTGCGTCAGTGCCATGTGTCTGCGCCCAGGGAATTTATATCAGTTATACTGTATTTCGGGTAGGCTTGGTAAGAAAGAAGCTGAGCTGCTATAATGAAGTTATAACTCAGCGTAGACATTTAGATTAGTGAAACATGGGTGCCTGACTGGTACTAATGCAGTGGTCTGTATATTACTGCTAAAAGTATGGCTGTAAGTTTTTTACGTCATGCATTGTGTTGGAAGAAGTGATGTGAATCTCAAAGGAGCTGGTGCCTCGTGTTTGCCGTTGATGTGATTACCTGAAGGAATGTTCAAACACATTTAGATCATTTAAATCTGAACTTTTCAACATTACTTAAAACTTTGGTTTTTCCTTGTTTCTTTGCAGTTATGTATTTTCCCTTCCTTAGTTTCTTTCTCATAGAGAGCAGCTAACATCAGCTGTATTCCTGGGTCAGACAGTTTTACCAGAGGAGGAGCTGTAAGAGAGCTGCTACCCTTTCTCATCCTCTCAGCAGTGTATTGAGTTTGAGTGCGTGGTGGAAGAAGATGGTCTTCAACTCCTATCCTGGTCCTCGTTGTTAGCCACTGCTAGGGTGCTAAAAACAAAGGCATTACTGGGGAGGCCTGGCTAAGGAGTGCCATTAGTGAGATCACCTGTGACAATAAATGTACTGTTAAGTAATTTCCAAAGTCAACATATATGACTTTTTTCAAAGCAGACTTGACCCAGAAATGTAAAAATTATAAAACAAAACAAAAAACCAAAACCATTGAAAAGTTGGAGATAACTGCCATTATTGCTAGAAATTGCCAAGAAATGAAATAGGTGCTGGAAACCATCCTAGTGCCCTTCATTTTGTAAAGTTGTTTGGTTGGGTAAACAGATAGCCTCTTAGGCTGCTATTCAGAATGATCTTTTCAGACCAGCTACTGCTAGCACAGGTCTCTGGGGATGCAACAAGTGCTGCAGCCATCCGTGCAGGGCTCACAGTGCTGCAGCCATCTGAGTTTGTCAGCTGCGCAGAAACAGTTGAAATTGGCAGAAGCCTCTTAGGGGTCATATCAAGTGCTTTTTAAATGACCCTTTCCCCCTCAGAGCGTTGAACACTGAGTAGATGTAATCGCACTTGGTCTTGTGGTAATTAGGGTTCCGGCACTGTGAGCTGTGATTATAAAGTGAGTGTCACTTGCACATCTTGAATGCTTTCCAGGGGTTTTGGTTTGTTCAAGTTCTAGGAGAGCGTTGGAGTTAAAGACTAATGGGTAGCAGAAGGAGTGAAGGAAAGCAGAGAAAATGGTGGTGTGTCTGCCATGCCAAAGGCTCTGCTGGCTGTGCGGATCAGTGCTTTGGACTGTTGTTGCCTTGTGACTCTGGGAGGACCAGTGCTCCTAGTCTGAGCACACGAGGACTCGGCCGTAGTACTTGTAGAAATCAGCTTGTCGAGTTGTCACTCCGAATCTGCAGAGCACAGAGTTTTTAGCAGTCCTTATAGAAAATTAAAAAGAAAAAAATTAAATTGGTGTCTTTGTAAAATCAAACATTGGAGTGAATGGTGGATGTCATAATTTGGATATTTATAGGTCTTCATGTTTTTCTGTGTTTATCTGGTGTAGAGATGTGTTTGGTACATGGGAAATTGTAAACATTGAACAGTTTATGAGGTGTTGTCCTGAAAGTGCTGTTTGCGATTAGGACTAAGTAGAAGGAGATAGCTTCTTTTAATAGCGCCACTTAGGCCTTTCAGTTTGGGATTTAAATGACTGCTTCCAGCAGTAGCTCACCCTGCTGGTGGGCTGCAGGCTCCTCCCCTCTCCCAGACCGAGGGTGGAACGCCACATGTTCAGTTGAGTCTTCCTTTAGGAACAAGTCCACGTGAAAGGGTGTTTTCTTGTCTTTTAAGGTCTCAATTTCTCTGCTCCTTAGATTTTTCTCAGCCCTCCAAAGCTGACCTGTGGGGTTGCTTCTTGCTTGAACTTAACCTGACTCTTGCGTGATTATAGGGTTGTATGCGTCTGTGTTTTTTAATTGAAGATCTCCAAGATTAGTGATTTGCCAGGCTTGGAAGCCACATTTGAAGTCCTCTCGTTGCTGTAGCTGAGGAAGGATGGTGAAGTTGAGGCCACCTGGGTTACAGATACAGTAAGACCCTCAGCCCCTCCACCCTCCAAAATCCTCCAGTTGAGAGGTGTTAACAAGAAAAACAGCATTCTGGTGAGGTGACCGCTGCTCTCTCCAGGAGGAGGAATACGGAGATTTCAAGAGGAAAAAGAAGGACATAGCTGAGGTTGGGGAGGGAGGCTGGATGAGTTTGTCTTGAGAAATCACCTTTGTGCTAATCTTTGACTCCTGTCAGTAGGGAATCGTTTAGGATTCTCAGGTCTGTGGCTTTGTGAATAACAATGCAGATAAGTGATTTATTCCATGAAATTCAGTTCTCTTCGTGCAGGCTGTGGTAGAACCGAAGTTGATTGGAATGGTGCATACAGGTTTTATGTATTGTGTGTGTCTCAGCACATACATATCCATAATGTGCAGTGATAGGGAGACCAAGGTGGGTGAATTTTGCAGTTAAAGCACCGTTTGCCAAACATGGCGTCCTCTATCCCATCAGTTACTGAATTTTTACATTTTTGTGGGCTTTTTGTTTTTTGTTTTTCTTGTCTCTCCCTCTTGCATTAGCTGTCCTGGAACTCGTTGTGTAGACCACACTGGTCTAGAACTCACAGAGATCCATCTGCCTCCCAAGTGCTGGGATTAAAGGCCTACAATACCAGTCCTGGCTCAGTTGCTTTACTTTTTTAAAGGTTACTGTCTTAATCTTCTTCCAGAGTGTTTATCGCAAATGTGCACATGGATGCATTTTATCCTTTTCCTGACCGTGTTAGCTATAATTGGCACCTTTAGATCACCGTTCACTGGAGAGGAGGAGGGCGATTCCGAATTTGTTTGCAAATGGTATGAAGGTAGAGGAAAGCCTTGCTGGAGTTGGACATGATTTCACTTGCTAATACCGATAGGTAGAGAGTGCGCGTGTCAGCACGCATACGAACCACAGTGGAGGCAGGAAAGGGCAAAGCTGAGAAACGGGAGCTCTCAGGTGACACTGGTAATGTTTAGATTTAGCAGTGTGCACTGAGTGGATGTAATAGCAGTGCCCTCTTAGAAGTCTAGAATTCACATCAAGTTAGCTCTCTGGACCGTAATTCTGAGTAAATGGTGCCCAATAAACAGTGGTTATTGTCATGGTTTAGTCTTCCGACAGTAAATCAGCTTTTCTCCTGTGCTGGCTTTAGAATTGTTTCTGTAAGTGCCCCGTCTTAGGCTCTATCTAAAACTGAGAGTTAAAGAATGTTGGAGCAGGCACAAAAGTGTGCCGTTCACTGCGCTCCATTGTTGTACCTGGAAGTGGGTGAGCAGATGTACTTGGGAGAAGTGCTTCTCAGTGCTGACGGCCTGGTTCACTGCGGTCTTGAGAGGAGAGAAGGTGGATTGGTTCTCTGTGCTTGAGTGTAATGTATATATCCTAGGTAACAGTGAGGGGAGCTAGACAGATGGCTCAGTTGCTGCCTGCTGTGCAAGCGTGGGGACCCCAAGTTAGACTGTCAGTATGCGTGTAAAGCCAGCCGAGGCCTGAGCCCACGAGTCAACCCCAGTCCTGGGCTGGTAAAGATTTATAACCCTGGAGCTCAGGTTCAGTGAGAGATACTGACCTCTGGCTCCATATACATGTGCAGATTCACCCCTTCTGATCCCAGGAATTGGGATCTTTTCATTGGGGCTTTTTAATTTCTCCACATGGAGCATTTCCTTTGCCTGTTTTCCTTTCGTCCTGTGTGCCCACATGCATGTGTTTGATGTAATGGTAACTTCCCCCTTGATATTCTGTTCTTTCCTCATCACAAACACAAATTCTTAAACAAAATTGTACAGGCTGGTGAAATTTTTATTTCACATAAGGAAGTATGTTGACATGAAATACTGTTTCATTTATGTTTAAGAGTTGTTTTCAGCAATATAAAAAGTAAGGGAAAGTCCCCATCCTTTTTTTTTTTTTTGAGACAGGGTCTCATGTAGTCCGTGCTGGCTCCTAATTCATTATATAGCTGAAGGTGATCTTGATCTTCCTGCCACCTCCCAAGTGCTGGGAATACAGGCTTGCATCATCATTTCTGACTTGATCCTAGTACTAACACAGTTATAGTTAAAATAAAGTTAAATTGTCTATTGTGTGTTTTGTAATGCTAATGAGCCGTATGTCCCGTTTTATATATAAGGAAGCACCTCAGAGTTACAGCTTTATAGTGAACAGATCTGCGTTGAGCTCGGGTGCATCTTGATGCTAGCTAGAGAGGAGAGAGACACAGAAGAATTGACTTGTCCATCATTTCTAGTGGTTGTGGAGGTCAGCGCTGCACAGCAGACATTTGGGTTGAGCTGCAAGGCTCAGTTTAAAATTGTAGCCATACTGAAAGAAGAAATAGGTCAAAAATCTAAATATAGTTCAGCTTAGCATATCCAAAATGCTATTTTCATGTGTGAATATAACTGAAGTGCTTACATTTGCTATCTATAACAAATCTGTAAAATCCCACGCTACTGTAGACATAAAGCACACTTGAGTTCAGAGTAGACACAGTTACTGTACTGGACAGTGCACGTAGGGAACGTCCTTTTTAGGGTGCTGGAGAAAGTATTTAACTAGAGAATGCTTGAGAAAAAGGAACGTGTGAGAAGAATATTCCTTTAAAAATTGATGGAAATTGAAGCAGCTATACATTGAACCCAACTGATGGATTGGAATTGGGGGTTGGGTTGAGAGAGGTAGAAACACAGACCGATAACTATATGGTGGAGTGTGTGTGCATAATCTGTTAGTACTTTATGAACAGTGAACTGATATTTAGGAAAATTAATACTATGCATAGTAAGAAAAATGCTGGGAAAATACTGAAGTTTTGTGGACCTTTTGAGATTTCCCATGTTGGGATATTATTGTTTGATTTGCAGTATATGGTGATTGGTCAGGAAGACTGGAAACTGAGGAATGGATTTTAGATTTAGCTAATAGTGACTTGTTTTTAAATGTTTTATTTAGGCAAAGCTTAAACACATGGAAATACCGCAAGTCTATCCAGTGCCAAATAATGTACACAGGTCCTTTTCGCTAGAATCTAGATCATGAAAATGAACATATTTGGGGCTGAGGAGGCGGCACGATGGTTAGGAGCACTGGCTGCTCTTCCAGAGGACCAGGAGGTTCACACCTGCCTGTAACTCAGGTGCCCTCCTCTGGACTCTGGGCACTGCACTCACATGTGCTTGTGCATACACTGAACACACACAAATACAGTCTTTAAGCCCCCACCCCAGTTTGAGCACTGCTCTATGGGCAGGCAGATCTCTGGGTTCAAGGCTGACTGAGCTACACAATGGAACCCCGTCTTTCAAGAAGTAGTGCAGAGCGGTTTCTGCCCTGAAAAAGGTGCTTTGTAGTGATTCCCTGTCAGATGTATCAGTGCTGGGTTAGTTTTGTTTCTGGTCTTGGTGATGGCATACATGTTCTTTCCAGGGGTGGGAGGAGCGAGTGATTCTGTTTCTGCCCTTGCATGAGTTTGGAGGAGTCAGATGGGATGGGAGTTGATGCGGTGAGTTGTGCCCAGACTGGAGAGCAGCTCCTTGGTTTTTACTGATAGCAGCTGTGTAGTGGTTAGTGTTAGGATCTGGAAGTTTTAGAATGTAGAGATTTGAATGACTCCACAGAGAACAGCTGTCTGCTTTCAGTATAGTATTCTTATGCATATAGCCAAGAAGTATGGGATTGTCCCCTTACACAGATGCCTTTTGGAGACTTACTAGTAGCTTCTAGGTTAATGTTCAGGTTTTTCAGGCTGCTTAACGAGGTATTTGAGGATGTCGTACTGTTATTGTGGAGGTAGTAATAACTCATACTTGTTTTTACAGTTCAGCATCCACCTTTTAAGTTAAAAGATTCTGGCATTTGTTAACCTATGAGTAACTAGAGTGTTACCTTACCGGAAGATTCTGAATGGTTAAAACCTACAGGGGAGGCTTTATCTACTGAGAATTGCAATGGGAATGCTGGCTAGCACTTGGGAGAGTTGAAGGTCATCTTCTGGCTACAAGGTTAATGAGGTCAGCCTGGGCTGTGTTAGAGCCTGCCTCAACCCTCCTCCCCGCCCCTCATCTCCACAGAAAGAAGAAACGGAGAAATGTATTTGCTGATCATGATTTTTACTTAGAATGTTTGAATTTTTCTCCTTCTGTTGGAACCAGTAATTTCATCACTGTTAGGCATTACTGCTAAGCAGTGGAAGCCTTTTTGTATAATGTTAAATCGGAGAGTTTCTTTTTCCGTGAAACTTAAGGGCTTAGAGTTGTAAAGGTGTATAGTAAAGAAATAATGTAGCTTACACTTTATTATATCTAGTTTTGAAGAATGGATATGTTTTGCATGTTCTGTAAAAATTGCCATGAAAAGATTTTATTAACATTTAGATAATGTTTGAGCTAATAAATAAAAACTTGTATTCCATGTGAAAAATATTGTATTTTGTTTTAAATAAGTGTTTAATATGGGATATGCTGTCTTGAGATAGCAGTTGTATCTGCAGGATTGTCTTAGGTCAGTAGGACAGGTGAAGTGCACAATTGGGCAGATTAGTCATTGAAAAAAGACTTAAATGTTAAGACTTTATAAAAAAACTGGATTTAGGAATTCACAAAGTAATAGAATGTTATTTAAGTTTTTGGAACTCACTTCTTTGTAAACTTGGACATGTTTATGGTGCTGAGTTTGATAACTGAATTTGCTTTCGTTTTTAGAAACATTTTGTTGTTTGCATGCATCACTTATGTCTTTTTTTTTTAACCTTTTGAAACTTTATTTAAAAAATATCACAAACAAATGTTTTTCACTGCAGTATGTGGTGTGTTGCATTTTCCAGTCTGGCCACTGCTTTAGAGCTCCAGTGTGTCACACCATGAACTGTGCGTGGGTCTGAGCAGCCGACCTTGACAGGCAGGCAGGAGGCTCAACAACATAATGAAGATAGCAGGCCGGCTAAACGCAGAGCACACCTGTAAACATGGTAGAGCTGAAAGTGACAGTGTCAGTAGAAGTGGTGCAGTTTACAGGTGACATCTGCTACCACGTGGTTTTGAATCTGGAGTGATACAGTAAGTTATTTTACGTGTGTGTATTATATATATATTTTTTACATCAAGTGGAATTTGCAGTCTATGCTTATACTTTTCAAAAATTTAAGCAGGGTGGAAGTCCAGGCTAAAGGTAATTTTTCTCTAGAGTAAATCCAACAACTTCTTTCAATAACTAATTGTTAAAAACCTTGAAGTAATTAACAAAATGAGAAGACAATGCACACCACAGTTGCCCTTCACCTGCTTTACCTGGGCTGGTTGTACGGTTGGCTTAATGTCTCAGCATCCGTAGGAACGCTCCAAAGAGCCGGTGACTTGGAGGCCACTGGAGTGCACACTGGGCTGGTCAGGGAGCTGCTTCGTAAAAACAGTGGTTACCTAAATTTTGAAGAAATGCTATAGATAGATATAAATAGACTTATCAGGGAGAAATTGATGTTAAAAGAAAACCACACTGGTGGGAATTATAGGATGCCAGTATTATCCTTGATTAATCAATTTTAAAGTAAAGGAAGCTCAAATAAACTTAAGATCGTAAGAACTGGAAGGATCTGAAGTTTGCCTTGGAAATTTGAAGTAAAAGTTTCACTGATCATTGATTCGCCAGAATTCCATGAAAAAGGTAGGAAAAAATGTAGCTATGGTGTGTTTGGGGCAGTGACTGACCTGAGTCAGGCAGAGCTTGTCTGCTTGGTGGAGGACAGTATGACACACTCACAGAGATCTGCCTGCCTCTGCTTCCCAAGGGCTGGGCTTAAAGGGTGCTGGGCCACATCCAGAAAGAGAAACTGATGACACGGACTATTGAGACCGCTGCCCGTGTTGTACAGAGCCCAATAGAAGGGCACATGGTGCTGAGAAATGGCTGGTGGGTGTACAAGTGTGGGCACTTGGTCTGGTAAGAGTAGGGTGGGGTGGGGATGTGGAGGGGACAGGTTGGTCTTTGGAGGTCCTTCACGAGTTGGCCAGCTCCAGGACATCTCCAGCCTCCAGTGAGGCACACCTCACTGGATAAACACGCGAGCACACACACTCACATATACCACACACAGTGGAACGATGTTACTGTTTCCTGCTATCCAACAATTTAGTTGGTAAAGTTTACATGCAAGTTACAGATCTTATGACACATGAGTCTTTTTCCATGAGAAACTTGGTGATTTGAGTTATTGTTAAGTTTGTTGTAAGAACATTGGCGGTCAGCCAGACCTGCATAGTGAATTCCAGAACAGTCAAGGCCATGGAGAGCCCTTTCTCAAAATCCAAAACAAAAACCACTGAAACCCAAGAAAGTTATGCTGTGATGGAACGGATGGATGCTGGATGACATTTGAGTTCACTGAGGGCAGTGCTGAATTGGAATGAAAACAGTGCATATTAGTCATAGTGTAAGAACTGATAGAAAACCAGGCAGTAATTAAGTTAATTATCTGGACTGTGGGTTTCTGTTATTAAATAGGTACTTGTTTTAAAAACTTGGGACACTTATAGACACTCTCCTGAAGTAGGGAAGAAAGCAGGCCCTCCTGCTTGGCAGACAGGAGCTCCGCCTTCGAGAGAGAGTTTGTGCTCAACATGAGGGGGATACACCTAAAGACTCAATTCCCTGGCTTTCATGTTTTTATAGTTTATATGATTTATCTTTACTAGAATGTCTAAGGCCCCTTAATTGGATGTAATTGTGTTTGGTGACACAGTATGTAATGTGTAGGCCATTCTTGAAGTGGAATTGGGAAAAACATGAAAATTACAGCAGAAATAAAATTTAATTATTTCCTGCTTTTTAGAGAATTAAACAACATTTGGGGCATATGGAATTTTACAGTTTTAAGTTAGTGTGAAATTTACGTTTTAGCCATTCTGATAGTTAATATTAGCTCACAGCTCAGAGTTTTTGGAAACTTGGGAGAATAGTTACATTTGACTCTTATCTTGGTTGCTGATCATCCCTCAAATCAGCTAAAGCAAAAAAATGTTTCCTTTGCTGTCAAGTAGGGCCTGGGAGTTGATGTAGATAGGATGGCGAGAAGCGGAGACCACAGAAAGGGCTCCTGTAGTGTGGGGTGCTGTCTCTGGCCGACACCAGGGCCCTGAGCTGATTGCTGTGAAGGTTCCCGTCTAGCCTTCCACACAGGAGAGCTAGAAGGTGGAGAAGGGTGTGATGCCCTTAGGGTAGCAGTGCTGCAGAGTTAGAAACTGTAGACCCGCCTGGTAGGGAATTGTCGGGCTGCCTTTAGCTTGCCTTGCTTTCCAAACCTGACTTTGACTTGCTAGTTTTCCTTTGGATTGTAGTTACCTGGAAACTTACTCAGTATTGATTTCTGCTCATCTTCATTAAACATTTGCTGGGTTTTGTTTTGCTCTTTGGGTTTACTCTATAAAAACCAGGCCGGCCTGGCTGCAAACTCAGATCCACTCGCCCGCCCCCGAAGCTGGAATTGAAGGCCGCTCCACTCTGCTTGGCTGCTCCACTCTGCCTGGCCTTGCTGTGTTTTTAGACAGTGATAACAAACGATGAAAACAAAAAATGTTAAAAAAAAAAAAAACCACTAAAGTGAGGCCGGGCGGTGGTGGCGCACGCCTTTAATCCCAGCACTCGGGAGGCAGACGCAGGCGGATCTCTGTGAGTTCGAGACCAGCCTGGTCTACAAGAGCTAGTTCCAGGACAGGCTCCAAAACCACAGAGAAACCCTGTCTCGAAAAACCAAAAAAAAAAAAAAACAAAAAACAAAACAAAAACAAAAACACTAAAGTGAGTGATACTTGTGTGCCAAAACAGTTGAAGAAAGGATTGTTTCATTAAAAAGCTCGGTGTACTAAACACAACGTTAGGCTTAAATTTGTGTGACTGACAAATAGCTTCGAGATGCAAATAGTTAGCTTCCTCAAGAAGCTGGTAACACTAGCCTTGGATCTTAACTCACCTTTTAGAATTTTATAAGTCAGATACCAACTAAAGACTGGTTAGAGTTGAATGGCAGTGCTTTATGTGATAGGTTATTCCTAATATTTCCAATAGAGTACTTATTTTCTCAAATTCCTGTGATTCTTTTTATTAAAAAATGTTTTTATAAGTATATTGGAGGCCGGAGAGATGACTCATGGGTTAAGAGCACATATTGATCTTGCATATAAATCCTTTTTAAAAGGTTATATATTGGCCTCAAAAGGGGTTTCAATTTTATACAAGAAAAATCCTCTAGGTCATGTTTAGCTATAGTGTGCAGTAAAACTTGATGTTAAGTCACAAGAAACCAGAGTAACCACTGAGACTTCACTGCTGTGCTTTGCTCAGATTTAGAGCAGAAAAAGGAAAGATGATCAACCTTTATGTGAGCATCGTGGGCTAAACGGCCGCCCGCTGTCAACATCCCTCTGGGACTTCAGAGGAGCAGGAGAGTGGCCATGAGGTAAAAAGCCTGGCGACAAGCAGCGACTACTCACCCAGTGAGGGGCCTGTGCCTGGTCCTGAGTTGGTGGCTGCAGGTCCCTTTGAAAGAAACTTGTAAAAACCTGTAAAGCAAGCAGCATTTGGGATCTTTTACCTCCAATTTTCTTTTCTTAGAACTGGTAGGTCTGTGTAGATGAGGATAACTAGGCAGAGCTCAGGGTAAGGGTACGGACCTAAACTCAGGGAGGATAACTGCATTTTGAACTAGAAACCAACACCAGCCTGTTCTCTCCTCAGTTCTGTCAGGATCCTGTTCCCAGAAGCAAGATTGGAAAATTCATCCCTTTACAGCAAGCTGGTGTGAGAAAGGAAAAACAAAAGCTCAGTTGATAACAGAAGAAGACCCAGGTAAACGACTCAGATTGGTTTATTCTAGTGGCACCTGCCCACAGACAATCCCTACTTGACTTTAAATACCTGATCCTAGGCCTGAGGACCCCCAGATGCTGAGAATAACAGAAACTGCTGGAGGAGAAAGGAACGGTGCTGCAGGAAAGGCTATCAGGGGCCTTTGAAATCTGCAGAGAACAAGGGAGAGCTTAGGAGTTAGAATAGAAGTCATAGGGTGGGAAGTCCAGAGCCCTGAACATTTAGTAGAAAAGTTAGTTCAGAGTCTTAATAGAAAGTTGGGTGGTCAGGGATGTAACGTAGAGAAAACCGAATCAGATCATGTGTGGAGGCTCAGCATAGGAAAGATAGTTAGACTAGAGAATGCATGGAAGAAGTTAGTGGTCGAACCCCAGTTGAATTTTACGTAAAAAGAGAAGCCTGGCAGAGGTGCACACCTGTGCTCTAGTGTGACTGAAGCAGGATTGCCAGTTTGAGACTTGCCTGGGCTCAAGTTCAGCCTGGGTGGTGTAGCAAGACAATGTCTCGGAAATTGAAGATGGGGAAGGGGAGGATGGAGGGGTCAGGAGCTGGACTGTAGCTTGATGATAGAGCACTTGCCTAGCATGTCCGAGGCTCTGGGTTCAATCCTGAGGAAAACACACATACCACTTAGAGAATGCTCAGCGTAGTGTTTGGAAACGTCCGTGTTGCAGTTCTAGACACCAGGGATAAGGGAAGGTGATCAGTGTTGATGAAAAGGTTGTGAATCAACATTGGGAACAATTGATGGCGAGATGATGCTTTCACAGTTTTGAAGGAAAACTGCTGCTGTGTGTGACTTGTTTGCACTCCAGCACCTTGTCACGTGTGCGAGCAGCCGTAAAGTCCCAGAACTGCTTAGAGTCTCCTTCAGATGCTCTAGGGAGTTCCTGAAAGGCGTGTGCTGCACAAAAGATGCTGGGGTAAACTCCAGAGACTGTAGAGGGAGAACCAAGAATACAAGGGTTTGGAGAGTAACCAGTTGGATTTGGGGCAGGAGGTGGTCATCAGGTAAAACCAAAAGCCGTAATGCTTCCAACCAGAACTTAAATTATTTCAAGTCTTATTTTTAAGTGTGTGTGTGTGTGTGTGTGTGTGTGTGTGTGTGTGTGTGTGTGACCTTTGATACTTCTAGAGCTGGAATTAGAGATGCTTATGAGTCACACAGTGTAGATGTTGGGAGTTGAACTTGGGTTTTCTGGAAGAGCAGCAAGTGTTCCCATCTGCTGAGCCTCTGTCAAGCCTCTGGAACCAGAAGTTTTTCAGATTTCAGAGGGTTTTGTTTGTTTGCTTGTTTGTTTTGAATATTTAAGTGGAATTTACCAAGAGCATCAGACTCCCCCAAAGTTTTGGATTTAGAGGTTCTAGATTTCAGAATGTTGGACTAGAGCTGTTTGTAGAAGCTTTGCGACCTGTATTTGTAGGGTAGTTGAATTTCTTCAATGGCTGTGTGCTCTGGAATGGTGAGTCTCATGCTGGAAGAGTTAGGAAGTGTGAGGAGTGACGCTAACTCCTTTCTGGAAGGTCTGCTAAGATTTCTCATATCTTGAGTCAGTTTGGGCAGTTGTTAGTAGGAAAGTCTCACAAATGTGCATGTCATCCTTGTACAGAGGTCATGTTAACGTAACAGTTTGCCCTGGCAGGATGGCCCAGACGTGGATAACTGGATCCACAGAAAGCCTGAGAAAGCTTGGGAAAGAATAGAGTAAAGCATGTTTTCTTGGTAGCAACAATTTCTCGGGTCTACTCTGCTTGCTAGAGGCAAGCAAGTGCTCTCATCTAAGAGGCTTCCTGACTCAGCTTTAGCTCCAAAACCCTGCAGCTCTTAAGAGGTCCTGCTACGAAACACTTAAATGATGTTGATAAAAGCCGACTGAATGCTTGTTTGTTTTCAGCAGTAGCAGGAAAAAAGCTGAGTTGTTTTAAAATTCCGGCTTTCTGGGCCATCCTGCCAGGGCAAACTTTGACTGTTTGAGGCAGGAGGGCCGGCTACAGAGAGAGGACTTGTGTGTTGTCTGTGGACATACTTGGCGGCCAGGAGCTGGGTGGCAGGAACGCAGCCCGCAGCTCCTGCTACAGGTCTCTATCTGTTAGAAAGAGAAGTTCCCTGATGAGGGGTTGAGGACTACCCTTACCTGTAGGTGTAAGGACAAATATTTAGAAAGTAGTTAGTATTATGGTGCCTAATAAATTAGTGGTTATAGTTTGTCTTCCATAACTGTGAGGGTGATTAGCCAGGTTTCCAACACTACAAAGCATAATTCCCCTCTTGTTGAATGTGTCTTCAGTCCTATTGGAGAGTTGATGGTCACCGCCAAAGTATGTGCACCTTTACTGTTCCCTTAGGGTTCTGGTACCCTGCTGGTTGTTGATATAGTTTGTAGGCATCATAGCTGTGTAGGACTGTTGGGTACCCCCCTTCCCCCCCACGCCTTGGAAGCTTGCATGGTGCCTTCTAGTCCTCAAAGAGGGCATGCTCAGGTCATTTTCCAGAGCCTTTGGGGTAGCCAGTCTTGTCTTCTTAGTTGGCAAACCATTTCTCTAGCTCCTGAATTGTGATTTGAGTCAGCCTCTAGAAACAGGTTGTTTATTACTTTAACAGAAACTGCACTGTCCATTTAATAGTATTGTGGTTCTGCTGTTTGTTTCATAAAAATACGCTATGAGATTTTGGAAGCATTGTTTATATATTGAGTTACCAGTTGTATAGATGTTGGTAATTCATTTGTACTTCATCTTTGTTGTCAATTGCATTATTTTTGAAAATTTATTGCCATTATAACATTTGTAATTTGAAATTGGAATCTTTTTTTCCTAAAATCAAATTGGCATGTTGTGGCTATTTTAAGTTATGGACAAATAGCTGTCAAGTCTCATGTTTAAACGTAAAGTGTGGACAGATTCGGTAACTGTAGACACATGAACTTGTCCTTATGTCATGCAAATGAGCATGCCCATTACTTTCAGGGATTACTTTTATATCCCATGGCTGTGATCCTTTCCTATTGTCCGTTCCTTCTGTCCTGGAAATGATGGATTGCATTGTCAGTATGGGATAGTTTGCATACCCTGCAGTTATATTAAATGAAATGAGAATTTTTTTGCATGGAGTTTTTCACACAGCAAACTGAGATTCAGACATGCATGTCACCAGCACTCAGTATGATTGGTTTTAAAGTTGTGTAGTGGTGTCTTATTGCAGCTAGTGACAAAGGGTGCTGTATATCCTCATATATTCAGTCATTCGGGTGAAATAAAGGACACTCCAAATCTCCTGCCTGTTCTGTTGAAAGTGTAGAAACAGGCGACAAAGCACACACTTACTTGTGGTCTTCGTGATAAGCCCTTGTAAGTTTCTGGAACATGTGCTGTTCAGGTGTCTTACATGCAATGCCACATCCTGCTCTACGGTTGAATCTCTTGGTGACTGAGTACCCAGTGCCAGCTGAGTGCCCTCAAAGTTTGTGCCTGTAATTCTTTGAAACTCTTCCGTTCTCTAGCACCCTCCCACTTTTCCCTATTTTTACACAGCCTGCCCTTCAGCATTGCTTTCTTTCTCTTCTGAGTCAGGACCCTTTCTGTCCTGGTGGTTAGCTAGTCGGTGGTGTTTTCTGCTCTGTCTGAACAGCATGGGCATGATCTCTGATTCTTGTTGAGTCAGGGGCAGTCTTCTTTATCACCCTTCGGGATGATGTAGTTTTGACTGGTTTCTGTGTAGGGTTGCATAACTTATGGCTAGACACTTCCAGGTAGGTGTTCTGTCTCTTTGCAGTTCCTGTGCACTTTGCCTTGAAGTTGCTGGTTATGTGTTTAGGGCTCGCTGCTCAGTCTTTTGTGTGATGGGGTATGTCTTTTCCTCAGGCATTAGATTGTTGCTTCATTTATTTCCCTTTTATGCTCACCCTGAAGACGGTTGTGCTGCATTTGAATATATTTGGTTTTTAGGCTATTCTTGCAGAAGAATAAAGTTCATCTCTGTTACTCCACCTAGGCCATTATATGTATTCTTTCCCTTGTGTGTGTGTGTGTGTGTGTTTTTGCATTAGGGAAATGCAACATATTAATTTTTTTTAAGACTTATTCTGTGTGTATCAGTGTTTTGCCTGAGTGTCTGTCTGTGCACCATGTACGTGTTTGGTGTCCAAGGAGACCAGAAGAAGGTATTGAATCCTATGGAACTGGATTTACAGGTGGTTGTGAGCCACCATGTTGATTCTGGAGCTCAAACCTGAGTCCTCTGCAAGAACAAGCACTCTTAACTACAGAGCCATCTCTCTGGCTCCAGGAACACACAACAGCAAGGCAAATCCATCCTAAATGTTCTCATGGTTGAAGTTCACTAGGATCGGTTACCTTATAAAGCAGATCTCTTGAACTTTTAATACTAGAAAACTGAAACTCCGTGCCCATTAAGTTCTTGTTTTTTATGTCCATTCTCCATTTGGATTTTGATAACCATTTTTCTTTACTGTGGTTTTGACTAGATATTTCTTTTTTTAATATATTTTATTTATTTATTATGCATATAATATTCTGTCTGTGTATGTCTGCAGGCCAGAAGAGGGCACCAGACCTCATTACAGATGGTTGTGAGCCACCATGTGGTTGCTGGGAATTGAACTCAGGACCTTTGGAAGAGCAGGCAATGCTGTTAACCACTGAGCCATCTCTCCAGCCCCCTTGACTAGATATTTCATGGGAGGAGAATTATATTGTATTAACTTTTGTACTAGTTTCAGTTAGAATAATGCCCTCAAGTTTTGTCCATGTTGTTATATACTCTATAGTATTTCACTATATGTAATACACTCTTTGTTCATTTCTCCATTAGTGGATAGCTGAGTTGCTTCCATGGTATGAGTACTGTGGATACTGCTCTAGATATGGACATGCAAATGCATTTGCTAGCCATATGCTAATTTTATTAAGTTTTTTGAGGTACTGCTTTTGTTGGCCAGAATGGCCACACCTTTTTCTGTTGCTGACAGTGCAGCAGTGGTCCCTGCTGCTCTGTGTCCCCACAGTGCTGCTCTCTGTTTATCTTTATAGTGACCATCCTTCTGATTGGGGTAACACTCAACATGGGTTTGACCTCTAATTCTCTGTAATAAGTGATATTGATCATCTTTTCATAGGCTCATGTTCTGTTTGATTTTAGAGAATTGATTTTTCAAGTCCTTAGCCCTTGAAAGAGTTAGGCCGTTGTTATTTGTTGTAGTTAGAGAGTTGCTCCGTGTTCTCTCATGACATCTTATGCCCAGCCGGGTGCAGAAGCTCTGCAGTGATGAAGCCCTATTCGGCCAACAACCTGGAACTTTTTCTCTAGTGTTCTTCTAGGAGTTTCATGTTTTTACATTTTATGTCCTGATTTTTAGTCCATTTTTAGTTAATTTTTGTTTGTGGTATGAATTGTCTTTTGTTTTGTGTGTGGATATTGGGCTTTACCAAGATCTTTTCTTGAAGAGATGTTTTCCCCACTCTATATTCTTGGTCCCATTATGAAAAACCATTTAACCTTATGCAGGGTTTCTTTCTGGGTTGTTTTGTTCCTTTGGTTTTCATGGGTTTGTCAGTAAGTCATAACATTCTGTTGATTATACTGATTTTTAGTATGTTCTGAAATCAGGAAGTGTCAAGTCTTGTTGACAATTGTCTTGACAATTCAAGTGGCTGTTTCCTTTTCTACAAAACTGTGCGTTAGCTGACTTTGCCATTTTAGCCATGTGTTCATTTATGTCTTTAATGTCGCTAATCCTTTCTTATTTTCATAGTACAATATCTTTTTGTTAACTCCTAAATAATTTTTAATGCTATTACAGATAAAATTGTTTCCTCAGTTTTTTTATTTTTTGTGTATATGAATAGCAAGTGTTTTTAATGTGTTGACTTTGTTTTCTGCTAAGTTGCTCAGTTTGTCAGTTAGCAGCCATAGGATTTTATTTTGAATTCTGTAGAGTATTCTTCATGTAGGATCAACCTATCATCCATAGGCAAAGATCATTTTCCTGTTTCTTTCTGAATAAAAGTGCACTTTTATTACCTGTCAAATTTCTACGCACACATTTCTGGTGATGCAGTGGATGGAAGTGGTAAGAAAAGGGAGCACTGTCTTGTTTCCGGACTTAAGAGAACACTCAGTCTTTACTCCTGTGTTTACTGTAGACTTAGCACATGTGTGAGCATTCCAGTCTGAGGTCAGTGGGCAGCAAGTGTCCAGGACAGCTGTGAAGGCTAGGGTGTTTGTCGATGACAGTGGTGTCTAGAGGTGGATACCCCTTAGTTGTGTAGTTTTTATCAGGTTGAAGTGGTTTCTATGTTTAGTTCTATAATAAAGTAGTGCTGAGTTTGGTTGTGTGGGTCTTGTACATCAACTGAGATGAAGTTCTGACCCTTCCCCCATTACTGTCGATTACAGTAGTTGCTCTTGTGTTGAGCTTTGTGTGCTGTCCAGGCTATGACTCACTTGTTGCAGTACGTAGTTCTTTATTATACTGTTGGATTTGTTTTGGTAATACTTACTCGTTATTTACATCCTTCATTAGAGATACTAGATTAGTTTTCTTCTTGTGCCTTTGTCTTGATTCAGTTTCAAGATAATTGACCTCATAGAAAGAGTTTGAAGTATTCAGTTCTTTGGGAGAATTTGACTCTTGAGTGTTTGGTAGAATTTTCCAGAGGAGGTATCTGGTCTTGGGCTTTTCTTAGTTCGAAAAAAATTTAGAGACTTAAAAAATTATTAATAAGTTTAGATATTTTGCCTGCATGTATATGTGTATATCGTGGAGGCCAGAAGAGAGTATGTCAGATCCCCTGGACTGGAGGTAGACAGTGTGAGCTACTGTGTGTGCTGGGAGTTGAACCTGGGTCCTCTGCAAGAGTGTTCAGTGCTTTGACTCACTAAGCTATCTCTAGTTGAAAACTTTTAATGGCTGCATCTGTGTTATTCGTGTCTCTGGACTAAAGTACTTGACAAGAATATGATGGCCCAATGACTTTAGAGGTTTAGCCCACCCAGTTCGTGGCAGGAACTTGAGGCCTGTAGTTTTCAAAGGCCCACCTCACGTGAGCTACTACTCCTGCCAGTCAGGCTCCACGTAATAATGTTCCCACAGCCTTTGAAAACAGCATCACTGCTGGACCACAGCCTCAAGCATTTGGGAGACAGTTCAGATTCAACCATAATAGCATTTAATCTCCTTTATTAGTTACGAATTATTCAGAGGTTTTACTTGTCTTGTGGCACACAGAGGTTTATTTTTAATTATGCACATATATTCTGTGTGTGTGCACGTGTGCATTTTTGGGTATAGGTGCCCGCAGAGTCCAGAAGAGGGCATTGTGTCCCCTGGAGCTGGAGTCACAGGTGGTTTTGAGTCACCCAGACTGGGTGCCAGGAACTGAACTTTGGTCCTCTGGAAAAGCAGCAAGTTTTGTTAACTGCTCTCATCAAAGTGATGATGTTTTTAAGTATCTATTCAATTCTGGGTTTTCTCATTTGTTGGCCATTGTGGTTCCTAGTGTTCCCTTCTGATCCCTGACATGACTTCCTTTGCAGGATACTCTTCATTTCTGTTTCCAGTGGTCTTCTTTTGGTTCTCAGTTTTGTGGATCTTTTTAATACTTATGTCTTAATATTTATCATTCCCGTTTTTCTAATTTGTTTTAGCTTAGTTCTTTTCTAGTTCGTTGAGGCATGGTTTCTAAATTCCCAGTGATATGTTTTGATGCGTTGATTGATTGGGAGTGAGCATTGGTTCTGTGGTACAGCAGATGCCTGTAATTGTAGCATTTGAGGTCTTAGACTACACATCGAGGTATTATCCTGAAAGTATCCTTCAAAGAATTTTCTGAGAGAGCAAGACGCTAACTTCCCACTGGTGTGTAAATTCCCTGCTTCCCTCTGCTGCTGGCTTTTGGTTTCATTGTATTAAAGTCAGACAGATGCTTTTAGGCTCTGGAATTCTTGACACTTGTAGCTGTGTGGATCTGAATGTCTGATTACTGTTCTGAAATATGTCATTTTCTAAAATATATTTGTTTCCTCAGCATGTTTTCCCTTTTCATACCAGATGTTATTATAATTACGGAGCAATATTGTCATATAATATTAACTAAAGATACCCCCCTCGTTTCCTCAATCCCCCCCCCCCCCCAAATTTCTTTCTTGTTCATTGCAGCACTTCACATTTGGTTGCCATTTTCTGTAGATACTCATGACGTTTTCAATGACTTTTCAGTTTTGAGTATTGGTTGGCTGCATTAGAAGATCTGTTGGAATGTGTTTTCTCAGGGTTAGGATGTAGTAGGGCAGCGAGGTACCGGGGGCAGCGGGATGTAGGTGGCATTAGAGATGCAGGGGGCAGTGGGGTGCAGGAGGCACTAGGGAGGTGTATTTGACAGTTTAGTCTCCCCCAAACCCCGCTAAGGTGAATGAGCTGTACCTCCCTCTCTTGCCTTCCTCATCCCTATGTCCCTTCCTAGTGCTCATCTGGAATTCCCCTTCTATATCCAGTTAGTGTGATATTGGAAGTACTGTCTATCAGACTTTCTTACAAGGTCCTTTCAAAACAGGAAGTGTTGAAGGTAGGGGCTGTTGACTTTTGTAAGGGTACAGAGAAAAGTGGATGCTTGTGGACTGTGGTGGGGAATGTAATTTAATAGAGCCTTTATGGAGAAGAGTACAGAGTAGGGGACAGGAGCAGGGTTATCAGCGCAGTCCAGTGTCCCCACTGTTGGGTGTATGTCCACAGGAATGAAGCAGAGTGCAGAGAGCTGTCCTGATCACCATGGTTAAGACATAGAGGAAGCTGGGCGGTAGGTGATCTGTGTGAGTTCGAGGCCAGCCTGGTTTACAGATTGAGTTCCAGGACAGGCTCCAAAGCTACAGAGAAACCCTATCTCGAAAAACCAAACCAAACCAAACCAAACCAAACCAAAAAGACATCTAACTGAAAGCCGGTCATCTGTCATCAGTTAGATGGCTAAGTACGAAGTGCATACATGCGGGGTGAACTGCTCTTCAGCCTCTAGCAAGAAAGTCATGTTTCCCAGGGCAGTGCGGATGAACGTGGAGGGCTTCAGCCAATGAAAGGGTAGCACCATGTGACCTTGCATAATGAGGAGTTGTGGGAAGTTGAACTCACAGAATAGGGCTTACCTTGGGCTGGGTATAGATGAGATGGTGATAGCATTGAATATTGATCATTTTGTTGAAATAAGAAATACAATGTATTACACAGCACAGTGAATAATAGCAACACCTTGTATGTTTAAAAGTTCTAAGAGTAGATTTAAATGTTTCACCACTAAAACCTAAGTTTGTGCTGACTTATTATAGCTTAATCATCTGACAGTGTACCCTGAAGTAATATGCACAATTTTTTGTTTGTTTGGTTTTTTGAGACAGGCTTTCTCTGTGTAACCCTGGCTATCCTAGAATTCACTTCATCGAGGACTCTGGCCTTGAACTCTGACCCAGTGTCTGTACCTGGGTTTAAAGGTGTGAGGTACCACTACCTGTTGGCTGAGGCTGCTCGTTCGTTTCCAGCCGCCCAGACCCGAAATAACGACACAGAAACTGTATTATTAAACACTGCTTGGCCTATTAGCTCACACTTCTTATTGGCTAGCTCTTTATATCTTAAATTAACCCATTTCTATTAATCTGTGTCTCACCATGTGGTTGTGGCCTACCTGTAAGTTCCATTTGGCCTCCAACACCTGTCTCCTGCAGTGGCTGCATGGCTTCTTCCTAGCTCCACCTCCTCTCTTGCTGCATCCCTTCCAGCCTGACTATTCTGCCCTGCCGTGGGCTGAAGCCGATTCTTTTATGTTGGAGGAGGCCGTTTGTTGGTTCCCGGCTGCACAGCCCTGAAATAATCACACAGAAACTGTATGAATTAAATCACTGCTTGGCCCATTAGCTCTAGCTCTTATTGGCTAACTCTTACATATTAATTTAGCCCATTTCTATTAATCTGTATTGCCACATGGCTTACTGGCTAAAGTTCTGGCATCTGTCTCTGTCAGCGGCTTCATGGCTTCTCTCTGCTCGGCCTTCCTCCCAGCATTCAGTCCAGCCTTCCCCGCCTACCTCTGTTCTGCCCTGCTCAGCTGTAGGCTCAGAGCAGTTCTTTATTATCCAGTGGTATTCACAGCATACAGAGGGGAATCCCATATCAACTGCCTAGCAGTAATATGTACAATTATTTTTTAATTAAAAAACAAAAAATTTTAGTATTTCTAAAATATATTGGTGTGATTATTTTGTATGAACAGATAATCTGGAAAATGTTTTCTGATTTTGAGCAGAACAAGATAAAAAAATTCAGGAGTTATTTGTGTTATGGTGTTTGAATCCTTTTATTTTTTATTATGGTACATGTATATAGCAGAATTTAATATTTTAAGAATTTTTAATGTGTAGTTAAGCAAGTTTACAGTATGGTAATTGTAAAGCATATGTACCCTTTTATGTGTATTAATCTACTTGGACTACTGTAGTAAAATACTCCACAGTGGGTCTTCTAAACAACAGAGACGCATTTGTTCACAGTGACAGAGACTGGAAGGTCATGACGAATGTGCAGGCTTTTTTTCCTACAGAGGCCTTCCTTTCAGGTACTCTTTCACCCTTGTAGGGACAGCCGGCCTGTCTTTTGTGTCAGGAAGCTCATCCACTGGGTTGTGGCTTCCCCCTCAGCACCCATGTCATCCCTTTGCTTCCTGAAGTGCTCTTCCTTCACACAGTCACGTTTGGGGAAAGATAGATGCCAGCTCTGGAGGCTGGGAGGCTGGGGTCAAGATGGTAAGGTGTAAGAACTGGCTGAGCAAGTCTGACTCCAGCCTAAGGAACTTAGTGTCTTGTTTGAAAAGCTGGAGGAAAAAAAAAATAAAACAACCAAACTCACACCACCTAGGGCTCTAGCTCAAAACACTTGCTGTATGCGTGAGGTTGTGAGTTCAGTGCCCAGTGTGTGAGCATGCGGTGAGTTCAGTGCCCGCTGCGTGAGTGTGCAGTGGGTTCAGTGCCCGGTGCTTGAGCGTGAGGTGTGCTCGGTGCCCGGTGCGTGAGCGTGCGGTGGGCTCGGTGCCCAGTGCGTGAGCATGAGGCGGGCTTGGTGCCCAGTGCGTGAGTGTGAGGTAAGTTAGTGCCTAGTTAGAACATGAGGTCCTGGGTTCAGTGCAGTGTGTTTGTGTGCGCACGCACATGGGCGTGTGCATGGGTGGAGGGTTGTTCAGTGCCTAGGGATGTGGAGGGAGAAGAGGTCTGCAGTCATTGTTACGGGTCCAGCTCTCCTCATTGTAAAGGTTCTCAGCGACTTTCCGTCTCTTGCCTCTTCATGAGACTGCTGGTGATGTCCCTGCTTGTGGCTATTGTCAAGGCCAGCATTTACAAATTTCTATGCCGTGTATTCTCGTCTTCTGTGTGTATTCTGATTTTCTCCTGCCTCCTTACACAGTTTTATGTACTTTAGGACCTACTCAGATGATCCAGTCTGTCCACCCCCTCACACACACACAAAGTCGGATGGTTGTAAGAATGCACCACATGGTATAGAAATCATTCCCATAACTCTGTGCATCTGGAGCTATGAAAGTGTCGCTGTGAGACCAGCATCCTGAGTCACAGCAGTTGGCACCCAGTATTTCCTGCTTAGTACTAATGTCAGGTCAGATCTCTGCTCACAGGTTTTCTGTATGGATTGCACCCTTAACACCCCTGGGGTGAGGCTGTCAGCTCTCATTTTGAGTAGTTTTGGTTATTTCTTGTTACATGGAGGGCCAGCTTGTTTATGTTTTCTGTCCTGCCTGGTACCCCAGCTGTTTAGTCCCAGAGAAAAATCACACAGAGATCTCTATAAATTATAAGCTGATTGGCCCATTAGCTCTAGCCCCTCACTGGCTAACTCTGACATCTTGATTAACCCATTTTTCTGATCTATGTTAGCCATGTGGCTCAGTACCTTTTTTTCAGTGGGGCAGATCACATCCTGCTGCTTCCTTGGTCTGGACAGGAGTGTGTTGCGGGAGGCAGAGGCAGGCGATTCTCTGTGGGTTTGAGGCCAGCCTTGTCTACAGAGTGAGTTCCAGGACAGACTCCAAAAGCTTCAGAGAAACCCTGTTTCGAAAAACATGAATGAATGAATGGAATGAATGAATGAATATTTAAAGCCCTGTGTTAAAATTGTTGGGGGAAATTGTGTTTGTGCAGGTGTCTCCAGATCTGCCTTTGTCTTGTTGCCAGACTGTCAGTGTAACACGTGTGTCCACAGCATTTGCACTGTATCAGAAGTACTGGAACAGTGATCTAGACTACATGTGAGAATGGACATAGGTCGCACACAAAGATCATGCCATTTTATATAAGGGATCTGACCAAGTGCAGATGTTCCTATCTTGGAGGATTATAGACAGAATTAACATTGCTGTTATTAAAATTGATGAAAGCAAGTTACATAAAAAATTTTAAAACTACAAGTTATATTTCTTTAAAATATTTTTTTAGGTGTGTGAGTGTTTTTCCTGAATGTGTGTGTGTACTGTGTGTGCAGTGTCCACAGAGGTCAGAAGAGGGCATCAGAAATCCTGGAGTCACAGACAGTTGTTGCAGCCCTGTTGGTGCTGGAAACACAGCCTGGGCCCCTGTAAGAGCAGCAAGTGTCTGGAACCACTGAGCCGTTTCTCCAGCCACCTACAATGTTAAGTTTCTTGCTGGGATAGATTATCGCTCCCCTCGAAAGGTACTTAATAGTTTATTGAGCATTTAATTAGTTTAGATATTGAACACTTAGATGTTGTTTATGAATAAAATAAGTTTATAGTTTTTAATTTAAAATAGTGTATTGTGCATACAGTTTGTCCTATCTGAATGAATCACAAAACTAAACGATGGTTTTTACATGTGTTCTTTTAGGATTGATTTAATTTTGGATGAGATTATTCTTGCATCAAGATGTTAATAAGCCAAAATTTAGGTAAGTAGACCACTTTATTAAATGTCACATATTAAAGTAGGAATAGTAAAAAATAGTTTATATTTTGAAAGCATGCTTACAAGTCTAGAATTAACGAGTTTTAATAAAATTTTACAATATGCTGTATTAACGTTTTGATCAGTTAGTAGGAGTAAAGAAGTAGCTATAAAATGGTGATGTTATAGTTGGTGCTTTGGAGGCCACCACCCAGCTCCCAAATAAAAACACGGAGGCTTGTTCTTACTTATGAATGCCTGGCCTTAGCTTGGCTTTTTTCTAGTCAGCTTTTGTAATTCAACTTACCCTGTTTCTCTTTAACTACCTTTTGCCTCTGGGTTTTTTTTTTACCTTTATTCTGTATATCTTTCTTTACTTCTTAGCTCTGTGGTTGGCTGTATGGCTGGGAGGTTGGCTCCTGCGTTGTCTCCTCCTCTCCTTTTTTTCACTCCTCGATCTTTTCTTCACAGGTATCTCCTCCTGTTTATTCTCTTTCCCTGACAGCTCTGCCTATCCTTGGCCTAGATATTGGCCGTTCTGCTCTTTATCAGACCAGTCAGGTGTTTTAGGCAGGCAAAGTCACACAGCTTTACAGAGTTAGACAAATGCAACGTTAAAGAATACAACACATCGTTGTGTCATTAAACAAATATTCCGTGCATAAACGAATGTAACACATTTAAACTAATATTCTACAACATGAAACAATCCTAATTTTCTTTCTTTAGTATTTAGTATTAGTTAGCTAAAGCTAACATTGTTGGAATTGTCCTAATATTGTTGGACCATGTTGGAAACTCAGATTAGTGTCGCGCTAAGCACGGTTGCTGATCTTTCACTAGATAGTGCAAGCTGTGTTGGCTGCTTTGTCTTCTCTGTGGTCTAGAGAACGTAGTTCTCTTCTGTGGCTTTTTATTTCCTTTAACAGAATTTGTAAGCCATGACTTCTCTCTTACTGTGATGTTGAGAGCCTGTATGTTTTGGTCACACATGTGCATGTGTGTGGAGGCCAGAGGCTACAGCAGGTGTCCTTCCCTGAGGGTTCACCCCGCCGGCCAGCTGCCTGCCCTCCGAGCCCAGACTTGCGTGGCAAGCACTCTGTCTCCTGAGGCCCCCACGGATGGCTTTCTCATGTGCTCCATTCTGACTGGCATCTAAAGATGCTTGACTTTTCAAAAACTTAATTTTGATGTTATTTTGTGTCTGATGTGTGAAAAAGTGCTTTTTAAATTGTAAGCTTTGGAAATGATAAAAACACATTATCAGTAAACATGGCCTTAAAATACAGAGTGAAAAAGAACAGCTCATCTGTCAAGTTGTGGACTGTCTTGACGCAGAGAAGCTTACACTGTACTTTAAGGTCCTGTCAGTATCTTGGTGGCTCACTAAGTCTGCAGTGCGTTAGAACCCTCTTTTTGGTTGCATGTTTGTAGTGTCACAGGGTTGTTGTATTTGAAATTCTGCAGAAGTCGGATATGTACTTTCCTTTTGTCACGTTATAATTAACCTTCAGTGGTGTGTGAACCTAAAGTACAGAATTGATGACTGTATTGTAGTTGACATTGAACCACTGCTCTAGATTATTCCCAAAAGTTCCTTAATTCTTTTCAGTGTGATAGCTTTCTGCTGAGTAAGCCTCCTTACATTTCATTAACCTGGTTTAAATTTAACTTTGAACTTCATGTGCATAAAATTATAGTTTGTACCTTTTTTTTAAAAAAGTTTTATTTTGGT
>NC_022027.1:56057633-56058503 GCF_000317375.1 Microtus ochrogaster | reverse complement strand
CAAACTCACAGAGATCCGCCTGCCTCTGCCTCCCGAGTGCTGGGATTAAAGGTGTGCGCCACCATCGCCCGGCTATTTATTGTTTTTATTATTGAGGAATATTCTCCTGTATGGATGTGACACATTGTTTGTGTGCTGTTCATAAGCTTTTGCATTCAGTTGCCAGTTGTTTCCCCTCTACTTCTACTCGTTCAGAGAGTGTGAGCTCTCTGTGCCGTACGTGATGACTCGTCTGCCCGCCGGCCACAGTTAGGAGACATTGCCAATATTCTTCCCACTAGGTGCAGTCTTTTTTCAGAAATAGTCATTGTTTCATGGACTGTCTCATAAACTTGGAGCCAGGCCTGGCATTTTGTAGTAGGTGATGTGTGGGATTGATTCTTTTGCTGTGAAGTGACACCTTGATTAAAGCAACTTATAAAAGAAAGCATTTAATTTGGTTCCAGAGGGTTAATCTGCAGCCATCATGGTGGGGAGCATGGCGTGAGACAGGGCAGCCGTGTTGCTGGAATAGTGGCTGAGAGCTCACAGTTGAGACAGAGAAGGAGCTAATAGGGAATGGTACCAGCTTTTAAAACCTCCAACAAGGCCACACCTGATCCTTCCCAAACAGTTGTTCCAACTGCAGACCTGTGGGGGCATTCTCATTTAGACACTCCCGTTGTCCTCCTACCCATGACCCCGTAGAAGGTAGATACCTCCATGTCTCATTTATCTCATACGACCCTTAAAATACGCATGCACTCAGTGAATGTTTGTTTGCTCTTTATTTTATTATGTGCATTGGTGTGGAAGGGTCAGATCCCCCGGATGCTGGGAATTGAGCTCAGGTCCTCTGGTAGAACAGTCAGTGCTCTTAACCACTGAGCC
>NC_022027.1:56050263-56057533 GCF_000317375.1 Microtus ochrogaster | reverse complement strand
TCTTCCTATGTTGGGGAGGGGGGCGCTTGTTTGTCCCAGCCACCTGGCTAGCTTAGCCCCAAAATAACCACACAGAAATTGTATTAATTAAATCACTGCTTGGCCCATTAGCTCTAACTTCTTAATTGACTAATTCTTACATCTTAATTTAACCCATTTCTATTAATCTGTGTATTGCCATAGGGTTGTGACTTACCGGCAAGGTTCTGAGTCTGACTCTGGCTGCGGATGCATGTCTTCTCTCTAACTCCACCCTTCTTTCTCCCAGCATTCAGTTCCGTCTCCCTGCCTACTTAAGTTGTGCCCTATCAAGGGCCCAAAGCAGTTTCTTTATTAACCAATGAAAGCAACACAAAGACAAAAGGACCTCCTATACCAGAGCCATCTCTCCAGTCCCCAAATATCATTGATTTTGATTACTGTTTCCATGCAAAGGTATTAAAACTGTTCTGTAGGAATTGACAAAATATTCTCTTTGGTTTTTTTTCACTAGTTATTTCTTTAATCTGAAGCTTTAAAAAGATGTGCTGCTGCTTGTCTGCATATTTCTAACTCCTTGATTTGCATATCTATGGATTTTAGACTCAATTTTCTCTTTAGCAGTTTCTAGATGTCCCTCACTTTCAGTTTCTTCTTTTTTGAGTGGGGCCCTGGAAAAAAGAACTGTTTTCCTTGGTTGGAGGTGTAAAATTATGGGCAGAGAGGTTTGCACCAAAATTTGAATTTCAGAAATGTTTTTGTCTCAATTATTTCATTTACATGGATATTCATGTTGCCATATTTATTGGTATTTTATTTCTCTGTGGTTTTGAGACTAGGTCTCACTGTGTGGTCAGGATGGCCTCAGACTTGATGTGGTCTTTGTGCCTCAATGGCCCAAGTGCTGGGTTCTGGCATGCACCACTATACCCGGTTACCAGACGTGCTTAGGTGTGTTCACACTGCTGCAGCATAGCAATCCATTGTGTGACTTGTTTCCTGTCTTTTTCAAATTGTTTAGACAAGTCTGATTTTGAACTGCCCAAAAATAGTGTGGTGAAAGTCTTCATTCAGATATTTCAGTTGTATAGATAATCGTCATGAGGTTCAGACTGGCTTAAGGCTAGGTGAGTAATCTCAAAGCTAGAACCTAGGTCTTCTGACCTCTTCATAGTATTCTTTTGAGAAGACCAGGAAAGCTAATATTTGACATCTAGTAAGTCTTGAGGATTGTGGTCCTCTCTACCCCTTGACTATTGATCTTTAAAATGTTTTTAAATATCAGTTGACTGATGTTATCTGAATGTATTATTGTAGTTAAATTATTTTTAGTCCATTCTTGGTAGTAGATGTTAGAGTCAGGGAGGACGATGACCGGATATGTGATTATAGTCGTGTGCGATGCAGCCCTTGTCCTAGCTGTGTCTTTATATACATTAATCTATGCTCAAGCATCGGATACAACTCCTTGCTTTAGTAGACATTTGTTTGAGATAGAAAATGTTATACCACGCTTATAGCAGTAAAAGAGATGTGAGATAAAATGTTTAAAATGGGGAGGGTGTGGTGCAGACCTTTTATACCAGTACTTGAGAAGCAGAGGCAGGTGGATCTCTCTTTGAGTTCAAGGACAGCCTGGGCTGCATAGTGAGACCCTGTCTCAACAAAAACCACAAGAATCTTACACAAGTAAAATCTTCTGCTAATCTCGTTTAAATGCTTATGCATGTGCCCCAGGTTATTTTGGAGAACTATGTTACTGGTTTCTATACACATGAACTGGCGGATTTTTCTTTTACTGATAATAATTAAATAGTATCATTAAGTTTTTGCCTATTTATAACTGGTTTTCTTACTTTGTACTTAAGGTTTATCCATATTGTGGTGTTTTGCCAAACTTCCTTTTAAGGCTGTTGTGTGTATGTACCACATTTTATCAGCTTTTCCATGGGAGGACGTATGTTCCAGTGAGCATAGGTTTACGTTGCAGGAGGGAGAGCCGCTTGTTCATTCCTAGCCGCCTAGCCCCGAAATAATCACACAGAAACTATATTAATTAAATCACTGCATTTTTACGTTTTAATTTAACCCATCTCCATTAATCTGTGTATCACCACGAGGTCGTGGCCTACCAGCAAAGTTTCGACACCTATCTCTGGCGGTGGGTCCATGGGTCTCTCTCTCTGCCTTCCTTCTGTTAGCTTTCAGTCCAGTTCTGCCCTATCACAGGCCAAGTCAGTTTCTTTATTCATTAACTAATAAAAGCAGCACATAGACAGAAGGACCTCCACACCAGGTTTATAATTTCTTTTGGTACCCTACTTTCTGTTCTTTGGGAATATCTCTGGGTATTTTGTTTTCTGTAGCCGGTACAACATGTGACACTGCCTCTAACTTCCCACTGAGGCTTCTTTTCTGTGTCTGTGTATGGTGGTATGTGTTGTTACCTTTTGATAGCAGCTGTCCTGACGGTAATGAGGTGATGGCTCAGTGCAGTTTTGTTTGTTTGAGATGGAGTCTTGCTGTAGTGTCAAGAGGTTCTGTTGTGGCCTCTGTAGTGTTGAGCTGCCGTGCCTGTGTCTCATGGAGGTTTGGTTGGTGATCAGGATGTTAAGTGTCTCCATGTGCTTCTTGACATTTGTGGATTAGTGTTGGAGAAATGTCAGATCCCTTGCTTATTAAATACACAGGTTATTGGAGTGAATGTTGTTTCTGGGTCCTGAAATTTCTTTATATATTCTGGATATAAACTTCCTGTCACATACATGATTTGAAAATTCTTTCATTGCAAGGGTTCCCTCACTGTTCACTGTTTCTGTTGTTGAACAGTTTTTCACATCTGTCTGTTTTGGAGTCACAGTTTTCCCGTAGGCCAGTCTTGAACTTGCTGTGTAGTGAAGTTCACTTTGACTTGTAATCAGTCCTGCTGCCTCTCACCTGTTATACCATGCTTGGTTTATGCAGTAAATTGGGATTGATCCAGTTAATAGACTTTGATCCTGCTAGGTAGGCATTCCACCACCTGACCTAAGTCCTCAGCCCCATTTTTAGTTTTTGTATATTTAACCTTGTTCATTTTAAGCTTGTTTCAGTTGTTTGGTGTTTGTTGAGACTTTTATATGTATTTTAGGATGAGTTTCTCTATTCTGACAAAAGTGTCATTGGGATTCTGATGGGGAATTGCATTGAATTGGAAGATTTATTTGTATAATGTTGACGTCTGTGATGGCTGTCCTTGGCCGTCAGCTTGCTTTAATCTAGGTCACACCTCCTTGCAGCCTGTATCAGGATGTGGAAGAAGGTGGCTCCTTTTCTTTGCAATTGGTCCTCCTGGCACTGGCAAGTCCACTTATTCATTGGCATTGGAGTTTACTTTGGAATTCCAGCGTATGCTGGAGACCAGCTGAGGCACAGAGCCTTGTGGACTGAACAACTGGATTCTTGCCTCTTCCGTTGGTAGACAGCCATTGTTCCGTTATTTGGACCACAGTTTGTGAGCCGCTATAATCAAAATCTCATATATTTATATATTCACTTTATCAGTTCTGTTCCTCTAGAGAGCCCTGACTAATACAGTCACACAGCCTCTGTTTTCATTTTCATCCTTAATTTCCTTTAGCACTGTTGTGCGGTTTTCAGCTTGTGAGCTGGTTGAGTTTATTCCTGGGTGTTTTTCTCTCTGGGATACTACAGGAAGTAGAATTGTGTTCCTTTTTGGTTTGCTCATGGTTAATTTCTGATAGAAACAGCTTGTCTTTGTGTATTGATTTTTGTGTAGTAGGGCTTTGGTAAATGTAGTAATAGGAGCGGCGGGGCTGCATCCCCAGCACCCCAGCCGCTCCCTGGCTGCCTGGCTAGCTTATGCCCCAAAATAATTACACGGACACTGTATTCTTTTAATCACTGCTTGGCCATTTCTATATAGCCTCTTCTAGGCTAACTCTCACACCTGGACTAGCCCATCTCTAATAATCTGCTGTAGCCCACAAGGTGGCTTACCAGGGAGATTCTAGCCTAAGTCCATCCTGGGTCGGAGCTTCATCACGTGTGCCTCAGAGAGCAGAGCTCTCGCCTCTGCCGCAAGAGTGGAGCATCGTGTCTCTCCGAGGCGTCTGCCCCCGAGAGGAGAGCTGTCGAGTCTGACCTCACTTCCTCTTCCTCCCAGTATTCTGTTCTGTTTTCTCCTCCCACCTATGTTTTAACCTATCAGGTCAAGCAGCTTCTTTATTTAATTAACCAATGACCTTCCTCCATCAGGTAAAATCTTTTATTTTAGCAAGTTTTGGGTATGTTTTAGAGTTTTCTACATGGAAGACCACATCACATGTAAACATAATTCTGCTTCTGCCTTCACCTTTCCTTCTGTGTCCCTGTGCCTTCCTGCTCTCCCTCGTCTACTCCTTTGCTTTCTAGTTAAGTCGGAATGACAGATGACGTGTTTGCTCAGTGCCTGGTCTTTGAGGAAAAGCTTTGTCACAGTTGAGTGTGAAGTTAGCTGTAATCTTGTCATAGATTTCTTTCATTTCTGGTTTGGTGAGTGTGTTTGTCATGAAGGAGACTGTTAAATGTTGTTGTGTACTCTTTTTAAGTTGATTTGTTGAGCTACATTAATTTTTATATTAAACTATCCTTAAATTTCAACAATTAATTTCAGTTGGTCACGATGTGTAATCACTTTAATGAGCTGCTACCCCCACCTTTGCTGAAAGCTCGTCTCAGGTCTCCTGAGCGAGGCTCACAGCTGACCTTAGCAGTGACTCCAGGCTGTGCCATAGACTCTTTTACTCTGGTCTTTACTGGTAGGGAAATACATTTGCCAGAATGCAAGATATTTTCCAGTGCACACCTTTAATCCCAGCACTCCAGGAGGCAGAGGCAGGCGGATCTCTTATGAGTTCAAGGATAAGCCTGCTCTACAGAGTGAGTTCCAGGACAGCTAGAGCTACATGGAGAAACTCTATCTCGAAAAGCAAGTAAAGAAAGAAAGAAAAGGCATTTTCTGATAAATACCCCTTACCTGGCGTCCTTCACATTAGTCACAATTACTTCATCCCGAGATTTCAGGTGTCGGAGCTGCCGTTACAGGAGATTACACAAAAACACTTGTATGCATACACACCATTTTGAGAGTGATTTAGATTTTTTTTTCAGAGAAGGACTAAGTATCAGCATTCTGGAGCAAAGCTAGAGGCCCAAGAGTTGGAGGTCAGTTGGCTGTCTGAGGCCCTAATGGCATAGACTCTAATCTCCTAGCAGGGGAACTGAAGTTCTCTCTGAGGCACACCTGGAGATTGTAATACTGATGTCCAGTTGTCTCAGCATAGAAATGACCTTTAGTGTGGAGTCCAGATCTAAGTTTTCTGTTCTGTGGGCAAGAGAATGTTCGTAGGTTTTTATATCAGATATTTAAAAGTTAAGCTATTCTTTATGATTAAGGAAATTGACATGGTTGCCTATCCAAGTTGGGATCTATTTCATGTTGTTCGGGTTTGTAGGGATACCTGTAGGCAAGGGACCACCAACTTCCCTTGGTCAAATCAGTTCATATGTTTTAATAGGTACTTGTTTATATTGACATTTAGTGTGGTAGAAGTGACTTTAGTGGTGTTTCAGAGGGTGGAAAGCACTGATGTATTGGGCCTGGTGTGTTGGCACTTGTTCTTAATCCCAGCACTCAGGAAACAGAGCAAGGAAACTATGTTCAAGGCATCCTGGCCTATATAGTGAGTTTTAGGACAGCCAGGACTACACAGAGAACGCTCTGCCTTGGGGAAAAAGAGAGAAAAGAAGAGAAATGTCTAATGTGTTTACGTTACAATTGAACATGCATATAAAGTCTAGTTGCAAACATGTTAAGTGTGATTGTATAGTTGTGTTGCTGTAAGAACATGCCACAAGCATGGCGACCTCAGCAGCAGAAGTCTGCTTTCTCTCATTTCTGAGATCAAGACATTTGTTGCTGTGTAGTTTTTCCTGGGTTCTGTTGCCTTGACTTGAAGATGGTCGCTGTCCAGCTCTGTTTTTGAACTTTTCTGTATTTACCCATCCTTTGATATCCCTTTTTGTGTGCCCATCTGCTCTTAAAGAGATATTTCAAACCAGATTAGGGCCTGTCCTTCAGTTTATTTTGCCTTCAGTTGTTGAAGGCCTTTTCCAGAAGCAGTCTCATTGAGGTGTTGGAGGTCAGGGTTTCAGCATGTAAATTTGGGGTTGACACAGATTAAGTATGTTCAAAATATTCTCCTCTGTAACTGAATGATTATATGTGCTGAAGTAACTATTCGGGATTGTTTATTAGATATAGATACTGCTTACTAAAAATGTCTGCCAAAGAGGTTAGATTTTTGTAATGAATATGTGTTTAACCTTTAGATGTGATGACAGTTGTAATGCCATGGTCAGATTTGTGACCTTTGGTTCACTGTGCTCAGTAAAATATGTGTCTGCATCTCCGTGTCTGGAGGCGTACTAAAGAGTTTAGAAGTAAAATATGTGTCTGCATCTCCGTGTCTGGAGGCATATACTAAAGAGTTTAGAAGAGTCATCCATTTGAGGCAGTCCTAGTATGACCTCACTTTATACCATCTGTGATAATTTTTGGAGGCGTTGGTGTGGGATTGGGCTCAGGGTTTTGAGGATGCTTAGTATGTCCTCTGGTCACTGAGCTACATCCCTAGCCGACATATCCTGAGCCTCTTCAATTCTTATGATGCTGACATAAGAGAAAAACAAACTATTTGTCAAGATTATAAAATTTGAACTGGAGACAGTCATAAGATTGTTTTATAAGGCTATCGATAGAACATGAATACTACAAAGATTTAAATTATTTCTCAAGAAATAGTAATGGTTAATATTAGAACCATTGTCTAAAGTCCACTTGTTTCTCATAACTTACATTAAACAACTCAACTCCCAACTGAATTACACTAGAGAGCATTCTTGTCTGAAGAGAAATTAGACCGTTAATATAGTTTTAATTTAAGAGCTTAGAGTAAATTGCTTTTTTTTGCTCAACATAGTCTTTTGTCTTTATTTTATACTGTTTTAAATTATATTACATAGCCTTCAAAGTTTTGAGTACATGTAAAGCTCATTTCATATAGTTTTATGAATTTGGTAACTCATATGTTGATAAAGTCTGGTTAGGACATGTCAGGGTAAAGTCCTGACTTTGTACATTGTATGGAGTGTATTGTGTGTCTGGAGTGTACTGTGTGCACTGTCCTATCCTGTACATGGTGTGTATGGAGTGTACTGTGCGCACTGTCCTCTCCTGTACATGGTGTGT
>NC_022027.1:56042905-56049357 GCF_000317375.1 Microtus ochrogaster | reverse complement strand
AGTGTACTGTGTGCACTGTCCTCTCCTGTTTTCCTTACTGTCAGATAAGCTGGAGCTTGTGCGCACACTGGGAGCTAGAGGGTTCTTAGAAACACTCAGCGTATCTGACATTAGCAAAGAAAACTTTAGTTCCTGACCGATCATAGGCCGTTACTGCTTATTTCTACTTAGCCTACTTCATTTCGTGTGTCCATTATGCTGTCTAACATATCATTTGATGGCTCAAAGTGCAATGAATACAGCAGCTTGTCTTGTGTCCTCCTGAGGGAAGCCTTTTTTTGGATTTTATAGCGAAGTTAGGTCAGTAGCCATGAGTGGGACGAAGACGGTTCTTGAGAGACACTGTTGTACATGGCCCTGTGACAGAGACGGCTCGGAGGGCAGCCAGGCTGGAGCTGATCTGAGGGACTCCACGAGTTAAGGATAACGGTAGTTAGAGTTGTGTGAGTGAGAGCCGTAGTGAGGAGAGTAGAGGATTCCAGACCAAGGAGACCCTGGGATGCGAGGGGCTCAGTGAGCTGGGTCATCCAGGCCTGGCGGAGGAGAGCAGACGCTGGAGCTGAGAGACAAGCTGTAACTTCATAGCTCTCAGAGGGTGCGCACACCTTTTCAGAAACAGAAGACGCTGCTTGATTTCTAAACCTGGACTAGAATTATAAGATTGATTCCCCCATTTTGGTAAAATATTACGATCTAACTTTCAATTACTTGAGGTATTTTAGAAAAAAATAATTGTTGCCACTTGGTGGCACTACATGGCTTACAAATGAATTTAGATTGTGATGTTAGCTGTACATGGTTACACATAATACATTCAGGGAAGAAACTGCTTATGATGAGAAACTTGATGTTGTTTTGGTTCTTGTTTTTAAATATGATAATTACTGGCATTCTAGAATAGGGTTTTACTAAAATTCCATAAAAAATCTAAGTGGGTAGGGAAGTATGCAGGGTTTTTTTTTTTTTGCAAGAAACCTCCATTAGTTTAGATACTATTTATCATTCAGCCTTAGTAATTTTTATATTAGAAAATATTTCAGTTTTTTATTAGTAATATTTTTTAAAGTGAGCATTTTATTTTTTTTATGAAGCCAAGAAACACTTATTTTTTAGGTGATCAAGTTAAGCATATTTAGAAAACAAAGAGAACTAAATATTCTTGATGAAGTCTTACAGCATATTAAAGGCTCCAGTAATGATCTCTAAAATCTTTTATTTTCTGTATTTAGACAAAGTGTAGTTGAAGTGTGAGAAGTGAATTGTATTTCCAGACATACTTTTACTCCCAACAAAGACATAGATAGCTATAAGAAAGTGTTGTTGTGTATTGTTCAGCACACACAGGCCACAGGACAGGACACCACAGCCCAGAGCACCCTGTGCTTGTTCCTCTCCCAGTCCCTAGGCCTTTCTTGAGAGAAGACCGCTCTTTATGTCTGGTGTACAGCGTTCCTGGGCGTAGAGTCACACACTCTGCTATCCCTGGATTCCTTTCTTCAACAGTGTGTGGTGGAGGTCTGTGGATTTGTCAGGTGTAGCAGCTTCACCTGGAGTTAGTATACTGGTTTGTCTTTTACTACAGGACTTTGGGACTAAGTGATGCTGTTTTGCTGGTGTGTTTCGGCTGGAGTTAGAAGCTAACACCAGAATTGTTTCCAAGTGTGCCCTCTCCAGCTGCCTGCACTGGTTCCTGTTTCCTAGCCACTGCTTGGTCTGCTGACCTCTTTAATTCTGGTTCTCCTGGAGGTCTTGTCTCCTGACTGGGCACTCTGCCTGAGTGTATTACTTGCTCAATTAGCTATTCTCTTTTTATGAAACCTTCCTATTGTGTGTGTATTTAAAAAAATTGTGTGTATGTGTGTGTGCATGTGTATACTGTACAAGTACCCAGGGAAGCCAGAAGAGGTGATTGGATCCCTTGGAGTTGGAGTTAGTTAATAGACAGTTGTGAGCTGTCCTTTGTGGGTACTGGGAACTAAACTCGGGCTCAACAGGAGCCCTGTGTGCGTGGAACTGTTGAGCCGTTCCTCCAACCCCTTTGCTTCTGCTTTAGTTCCAATTAATCTTCCCTTTTCTTTGTCAGTCTTCTGCCCCTTTCTAAGCTTACTTCTAGATTGAACTGCTCGTACATTTCCTAGAAAAACAGAGCCATGGTCTGCTCTCATTGCCTCACCGTCCTTTGTGAAACAGAGGCCTTAACCTTAGTGGAGTCTGGGCAGTCTTTGCTCTGCTCTCTAGCCTGGTTTCTTGTGCTCTGTGTTTGTTTTTTCTGTTGTAAGGATGTGGTTCTCAACTGCACGCAGTTCTCTGTCCTTAGTCCCACATCTCTGACTTGGCAGTGCTTGGAGACATTTTTTATTTCCGCAGCTGAATGGCTAGAGTTCTTTGGCATCCCGTGCACTGGGCTAGGGATGCCAAACCCAGTAAGTAGCTAGTCTACCAAATGCTAAGCACCTGCAACACATGGGGGCGTCATCTAGCCAATGCCATTAGCAGTCGGTTGAGAAACTGTCTTAGCAGCTTTATTGTTTGGCCAAAACTGATTTTTACATACCATGTCACCTTTTGATATGATTATACATTTTATGTGTGTAAAAGACTGCGCTGATAATTGTCACGTTGTCATAAATAAGGTGACCATACATAAACATGTGGATCAGTTTATCCTGGTACCGGTGCCACATCACAGAGGTTTCACAGACGAGTGTGTTGCCCTCTTCTCTTGCTCTTTGCACTTGCATAAATGTTTGGATACATTGTCAGTTTTATAAAAACTGAATGTATTCACTCCTGTGAGGTAGAATCAGTGTCTTCATGATATGGTATTAAGATGTTCAGTGTTTATGAATGTCATTTTTGTTTAAATCAGTGAGGCTCAGATTATTTGTTCTTAGGTCTCTTTAAGCTCTGGTTGGTTTATGAGATTGTGTTGGTGTTTCTGCACCTCGGTACAGTTGACATTTCAGGCCAGGTATCATAAGGTGTTTGTGTCTTGAAAAATGCTTAGCGACTTAGCTGTCCGCACCGTGCTCACCCAGTGCGACAGTCAAGGTGTCCCCGCGTGGTTGAAACTGATGGCTGTTGTATTAGAATGTGAGCAGAAACCACATTCTTCTTTTTTTCTTTTAAGATAGTATTTTGAAACACATTAGCATAAATGCTGCAGTTTTATAAAATACACTTTCTAGATTGTAATTGAGTAAGAAGAGTAGCATTATTTTACATTTTGAAAAATCTTTTAAATGTCTTAATTGAAGCTTTATGTATTCTTATACCTGCTTTTTATTTTACTATGTTGGGTTATCACAAGTCATACAGCCTTTGTGAAATTCCTTAGACACTTAGGAGAGAGTGAGAGTGGGAAAGGCAGGGAAGGTGGTAGTGTGAAAACTGCTGTAATTCTGAGGACTCTGCAGAGCCTGGCGATCCCCAGTGGTCCTCAGAGCACACTTTTGAAACTTACCCTTGAGGATTACAAGTGCATTCTTCTCTGTAAGGTTTTATTTAATTAAATTACTTTAATGTTTTAATGTTTTTAGGAAACACAAGGATCTAAAAGACTTTCCTAGTATTTCTATTCCTCCCTCCTTACTCAGCATTTGCACTGTGGTCCTGTTTTAACTTGATATGTCTAGTCATCAAGGAAATATTAGGATCCCCCCCCCCCTCGCTGCTGTGACAGAGAACCCCAGGTTGGCTCATGAACAGAGATCTGTTGGGCAACAGACTAGGGATGCCAGAAGTTGGGTTGCTTTCTTCTGTTGAGCGCCTTCCTTATGGTGTAACTGATGCTCACATGGGGAAAGGGAAAACAGTGCCCTGACCTCTGCCTTAGAATCCACCCACTCCCAGGATAACTTGGTGTTGATGCCATCATGCATCTGGTCCTCATGCTTAATCCTCTCTCTTCTTGCCCACCTCCCAATGCTGTTGTGTGAGAAATCGAGTTTCTGACACAAGAGATGAGGGGACACACTCAAGCCACCCACATATCTAGCGGTTTCAAATCCCTGTTTAAAATGTAGTCCTGTGTCTTCAGTTCTCTGCCTGCAGTCTTTCCTGTTTGGAGGAACACCCGTTAGTGTAGCGCTGAGGAGTTCTTCCTCTTCTCTCCTGTCCCAATTCCAGGTTTCTTTTTCTTCTCTTTGTGCTGGAGGCTGGACCCTAGGGTCCTGTGCACACCAGGCAGACACTTGCCTCTAAGCTCTATCCCCTTGTCCGACTGTTCCTAGCATTTATTTTAATTAGGATATTAGTCCTTTGTCCTGTTGTTTCTGTTGAAAACTTTCTAGCCAGAAAGAGAGGCAAAACCCAACTGAAAATAGTTTTTGCTGTGTTAGTGAGAAAGACCATGCATTTTGGGGACCCCTGGGTCACCTTGTTAATTTGACATTACAAAGAACCCATTATGCGGCTTGCTGTTTGCTAGGTGATTTTGGAGAGATTTAGGAAGTAAAAATTTCTTCTGCACTGGTATTGACAGATAAATCATTTTATGATTGCTCTTTTCTTTAAAAATTGAAATGAAATTCACAAACATATAATTAACCATTTTTAGTGTGTGATTCTTTGTGTGGTGCCTTCACAGTGGGGCAGCCATTAGCTTATAGTATCTGTAAAATGGATACCTGTCTTCTCTTCCTTCATTACCTGCTATATTTACTCTGTCTCAGGATAAATTTGCCTTTTCTGAATATTTTGTAAAGTCAGAGTTAATGACCTTTTGTGATTCGGTACTTTTCATTGGCATATGGATCCAGATTGTAGTTTGCATTTGTTTCTCTCTGAGGTTGAGGAACCTTCCATTGTCTGGACACGGCACATCTCCGTGTATCACTCCAGCCCGTGGAGAACCCGTCTGTAAATGTGTCAATAGAAGTTGCTCTGGGAGCCAGGTCTGGTGGTACAACTCGTCATACTAGCTACTTTGGAAGCTAGAACACGAGGATTGTAAGTTAAAGGACTTCTGGACTGCCAAGTGAGCTGGGGGCCAGCCCAGGCAACTCTGTGGGTCCCTTTTCTCACTGAGTAAAGACAAGAGGCTGGGGATGTTATCTAGTTCAGCATATAGTATTTGCCTAATATGTATTAAGCTCCGGGTTCGGTTGCCAGCATTGAAAAACATAATCTCTTTGGAGGTAAGTTTTCGTTTTTGCTGAATGTATTATCTAGGTGTTGAACTGGATCGCATGGGTCTGTTTAGTCCTTTCTGAACTGCCAAGCTTGCTATCTGCAGATGGGCGCTTCACTTTCTTATTGTCAGTGTTTGAGAGTCTGTGCTGGCTGTTGCTAGTGTGTCGTGAAAGCTAAGGATCTTATGGGTATGAAGAATTATCTTTTTGAGGCTTTGATTTTTATTTCGCTAATAACCATAAAGTGAAACATTTTTCCATTGAGGTTTGCCTATTTGTAGATCTTCTTTAAAGACCGTTTGACCAGGTCATTGGTTATCTTTCTTGTTGACCTGTTTCTATATCATGATTGAATATTTAATATTTTTCCATTGAGGTTTGCCTATTTGTAGATCTTCTTTAAAGACCGTTTGACCAGGTCATTGGTTATCTTTCTTGTTGACCTGTTTCTATATCATGATTGAATATTTAATATTTTTCCATTGAGGTTTGCCTATTTGTAGATCTTCTTTAAAGACCGTTTGACCAGGTCATTGGTTATCTTTCTTGTTGACCTGTTTCTATATCATGATTGAATATTTAATATTTATCTAAAACATTTAGATAACACTGTTTGATATACAGGCCATTCAGTCATTCATCCATTCATTTTCAAGACAGGGCTCTTCTCCCTGGCCTTGGCTGTTTTAGAACTCTGTAGACCAAGCTAGCCTCAAATTCAGAGATCTCAGGCCTGCCTCTGCCTCGTGAGTGTGGGACTACAGGTGGGTGCCCTGCACAGATCTTTTATTTTGATAAAGTCCATATTGCTGTCGTCCCCATGATTTTGATGCCAAAGAATCCATATTTCATGCCATCTTCTGGAACCTTTACACATTGAACTTTTTTTTTTTTTTTTGGCTTTTTGTTTGTTTTTTGTTTGTTTGTTTTTAGAGATAGGGCCTTACTGTACAGCCCTGTTGGCCTAAAGCTCACTATGTATACCAGGCTGGCCTTGGACTCATAGAGATCCACCTGCCTCTACCTTCTGAGTATTGGGTTTTAGATTGTTGATTGTTTTTGTTTTAATTTCTGATTTCTGACCTGGTTCAAAAGACAGTTCTTTCCCTGTGGAGTAATCTTTATACCGTGTTGACAGTTGGCTTGCCATAGATGATTGATTGGTGGACTCTGAAATACATCCCATCGGCCTATACACCTGCCTTTCTGCCACTTGCTACTATAATTTTATAGTAGGTTGAAATCAGGAAGCATCTCACTTGTCTTTTTCTACTAGTTTTACTATTCAGGGTACTTAGCAGGTTTTTTTTTTTTTTTTTT
>NC_022027.1:56029694-56042805 GCF_000317375.1 Microtus ochrogaster | reverse complement strand
GCTCTGTAGACCAGGCTGGTCTCGAACTCACAGAGATCCGCCTGCCTCTGCCTCCCAAGTGCTGGGATTAAAGGCGTGCGCCACCACCGCCCTGCTACTTTGCAGTTTTGTATGAATTGAAGACCAGCTGAGATGAGAACATTTCTGCCAGAGAGGTATTTTGATCATAATACTCTCCTCCTCATAACTCCTCATAACTCCTAGATCCACCCCCACTGAATCTGGTTTAAGAGTGTGAGGTCGTCCATTTACCATGATCCACCTGCCAGGGCCCACCTATTTAAAGAGAATTGACTCTTCTCACAGAAGCCGCCATCTGTCAAGACGCTTCAGCGTAAGTGCTGACTCGCTTTGTCTCTGTACAGGTCTTGTGCAGACAGTGCATGAGTGCAGTGGTCCTCTCTCCCTGACCGTGAAGACGTTAAGTGGTGGTGATGACGTGGGTGTTCTGTCTGTGGCTGAGCTCACAGACGCTGATTCTCACACTCTGAGCAGTTGCGAGCTTCTCTGTCAGCCCCATCTACTTGGAGAACTGCTCTAATCTCTGAGTATAGAGATAAATTTTAGAGGACAGCCTGATACTATGTCTGTTTAGCAGAATAATAACAGTGAGTTCAGGGGCCTGGGGCCTGTGAGCTCCCTAACTGGGTCTTGTCACATTTGCAGAACCAGATGCACATTTCCTCAGATACCAACATATAATCCTGATGAGTCTTAGTTCTTAGATGAGGAAAAGAGAGCTGGTGATACGGCTCCGAGTTAAGGTGTCTGCTATCAGCTTGAAGATCTGAGTTCCTTCCCCCAAGCCCACATGGTGGGAAGAGAGAAATAACTCTTGTACGCCATCTTTGACGTGCACATCTGTGCCATGCGCAACACAGCACACACACAGAGAAACATGCACTAAATTGGGCCTTGGGCTGTTACTAACAAAAAACATAGACTGCAAATTTACCTTTTTACATGATTTGCTTTAGTTTCATGCCTGTACCCAATCATATTTTTGTAGTTATCTTTGTGTCTTTGCCATTTGGCCTTAGGATTCTTGAAAGGTTTCCTGCTAGCTCTGTAGTTTCAATGTGTTAGTCACCTAGAACCCAGGGTCATTGTGTCAACATGTTACAAGTGTTTATTAAAAGATTATTCCAAGTAACTGTGAAATTAGAGTGTTTGGAGTCCAGTAGTTAAATTTTCATTCTATTTCCAAATAGTGTTGCAGTTTAGTAATGTAATTAAATTAAATTGTGTTGTACATGTAAGAGAGGACCTTAGAAATTGTCTTCCTGATCTTCAACCTTGGGTTCTGTTCTTCGGTGTTTTTGGCAGGTAGTGTAGATTATAAACCGAGTGGGTTGTGAGGCTAAACAGATTAACTTGCCTCTTTGCTGTTATATAGCATTGTGGTTAGTGTTAACCTCTGTTTGTATAAGTGTTATTCACTTTTTATAGTATTTCCATTCAGTGTGACACCCACATTAAGATATTACCTGGGTGATATGTAATACACTTTGTCTCTGTGATATACTTTGTAATATATGTATTATACTTTGTCTTTAGTAGAATCTGGGTGAGAATTAGGTTTGTAATAGACTTAACTACTATAGTGATTTAAATATAGTTAATTGGGATTTATTTTGTAGTTAAGATGACAGTTTCGTGAATGGTCTTCTCTTCTGGACCCAGTCTCATAGATTGCTGGCTGAAGTTGTCATGTATTCGAGGGCTAATGTAAATGAACTTAGGGTTTGAGAAAGCCTGGCTGGAGCTCAGCTAGTGGGCAGCATTATAATTTATTTATAGCCGTGTAGTACAATTACTAATGAACTAACTTAGAATGAGGACAGAATTATACTACATTTTATGTGAAATTATGCTATATGACAAAGGTTGGCATTATGTAAAAAGTAACCACAGAATGTTAACCTACTTGCAATAAATACAATTAATAATGTACATAAGAGAATGAAATTAAGCTAATTTTTATCTAAAAAGAATTATTCATGAACAGAAAGTGGACAGCATAGATCTGATGACAGGAAGGTTGTATCTAATCTGAATCACTGAGTGACCTAGGAAGCTTGCTCAGAGGGATTACAGAATAATTATGTTAATATGCAATTATCACCTCGTTTCTTCTGGAGTAACCTCAAGATGGAGTGTAGTGAGGGTGTTATAGCAAGTGCTGATAGTTTGCAAAAATACTGATGTTTGAGATTTCTGAGACAATAAGCCTAGCTGGAGGCACATAAGTGATGATCTGTCATTCTGAAGACAGCTCTGACCTCTGCACTGCTTGCAGTGTAACTAGAGGGGGTACAGCTGCAGAGCTCATTATGCTCTCTAGACGCCGAAACGCTTCATGGAGATTCTAATCCCTATTTGCAGCTGGAAGAAGAGTGGATGAATTGTTTAAAGAACACGCTTAAATTCAGTTAAGAGGAAGAGTCTGTGATTCTATGATTATAGAAGGATTTTAATAGTGCCATCTAAACATTATTTTAAAGAATCTTAAGGTGTACTTTGATTTAATCAAATTCAAGTTTTCTTATACATTGAAATCTTTTAAATATTATACCATTATATTATGTTTTAAATGTTAGCTTCCTTTATTTTTAATATATATTACATATATCTTATATTATAATACATACTATAATATATTATGTATAGTTATATAATTATATATGACTTTTTAATGAATTGGTTTTTGTTTGCATGTTTCTCTGTGTGAGGGTGTTGGATCCCCTGGAACTGGACACTGACAGGTATAAGCTGCTCTATGGGTTCTGGGACTTGAACTCAGGTCCTCTGAAAGAGCAATCGGTGCTCTTACCCACTGAGCCATCTCTAGCACTGATTAACTTCCTTAAATTGAATAAATATGGCTTATCTCCAGATCGGTTTCTTCCGTGTTCCAGTGACAAACTGCTGCGTCCATATAGAGGTGCTGGAGAACTGTCTGGAAAAGTGCAGGCTTGGTTTATAGTCCAGTACTTTCGACGTCACTCCTGCAGATGACCCGTGGGACCGAGGAATGACGCAGTGTTGCTTGCTGTGCCCTGGGAGTCGTGTAAAATACTTGAGCATTTTATAGTCAGAATAGAGTGTGAGGATCAACTAGGCAAATGTTAGTTGTTCATAAACACAACTATTTGCCACATTTTACTATGTGTACATAAGGAAACACTGACTGGTAAAGGTTTTAGCAGTGTAATTCAGTTCTCTCTCTTTTTTTTAACTAGCTATATTGTGTGGACCAGTTATGTTTTACACATGTATTTTTCATACGTCTTTGGTTTGGTATCTTCCAAATATGAAGTTAGAGGCTCTTACTAAGCCATTTTGGTAACAAGGATGCAGCCTCCGAAAGGACATGACATCCTCGCGGTTTGTTCCCCTGCTGTGCAGGGGGCACCAGTGAAGCTGCTTTAAATGGAGAGCGGCTGCTCCATCGTCACCTCTAACACCACAGCAGATGGGTGGGCACAGAACGGGGAAGGCTGTACCACTCATTAACACTGAATTCACCACTTCGTTAGCAACGCTGCTTCCTGTTGAGAAAAGCTAATACAGGCTTCAGACTGGCTGAGCATATATTTGTCTACTTCTGTGGTTACACCAAATAGAAACACAGAGTGTCTTCCAGGCTGGTTAAGAACTGTCATTCTCAGATTTATGAGGCGGTAGTTAATAGTGAGGCTTTTCCTTCCGTCCTGATCTCAGCAAGAAGCATCAGGAATGGGCACGAGGACAGCGCCAGCCCCACTCCCGCTTCCCCGCACGTGTTTATGTGCTGCCGTTTTAACTTCTGGGTTGTGCTGCGGCCTCCTGCTGGGTGCTGCATTAGCACCGTTTTGGGGTGATATCGTTGAATATGATCTTATTGGAAGTCTATTTTTATTACTGTGGAAGTTTGCCAGTTTCAAAGCAGAATTCTGAAGTGTGTGAGAGAAGGAATCATGATTGTTGGTATAAATAATGCCAAAGAGATCTTTTATGATATTTGTTTGTGATCTTTGATGTATTAAATATTTTGTTGAAAGAATAATGTTTTGTAAGTTATGAAATGAGACAGTTATTACAGATTTTTATTCTTGTGCTAGAGTTAATGTTCTATAAAGCATGAAATTTACACTCCGACTGAAAGTTATGTAAAATATCTTAGTTTCTGATTGAATTTTAGAGCCCTGCTGACTTAAAATAGTATTGTTCACTGTCCAGTTTTAAATACTGCAAAGATATTGTGAAGGATTTATTTTTATCTGCAAATCAAAACGAAGTCTGTTTTGTTTACTGTATGTCAGAACTGCAGCTGTGCCGGGCACATAGCGGGCGCTGAGTGAGAGGTAGCGCCCGCATGAGCCCGTGCTCCCGGCTGCTGCCGTGGTAGCCGACGCCAGATCCAGAGCCGTGGTAGGACTTGTATTGGAATTGTATGTCTAGGCTTCATAGGAAAAAGTCATTTTTGTTTCAGTTTTGATTTTATAATTGCATTTCTACTTACTCAACACTTAGTACTTTATTTAACAGACTCCGCCTTGCACCTTTGCCGTGTGGTTCTGTGAAACATGTTGGTGGCCAGGTTGTGTCCACTCCTCAGAGCCCTGTGACGTGGGCAGTAGATGCCCGCATGTGATTGGCTCACAGCCACCTCCTTCCTCTTCAAACTCTGTTCATTCTTAGAACAACTCAGTGTATGATCAACAGCACTCTGACATGTCAGTCCGCATTATGAATGAAATAACTAAGTATTTATGACGAGTCATTGTAACAAAGCTTTAGGTCTCTGCACTTTGTCAGATTATAAATGCTGTAACTGCTTTGCTTTTAGGGAATGCCTCGAATTTGAGATCTCACTGAATGAAATTTTAGCATAAAACTTGATTAATTTTAACATTAGTAACTTATAATTAATGAAAACTTGAATAAAGGATGACTAGAATCTTATGAATAAAGCAGTTTTCTAGTTGGTAGAATTTTGACAGAACACTTTCTTTACAGCAAAACAGTTTTAAGTTTTTTAGAAGTAAAAATTATTATTTTATACATAGGTAAGCCATTTATATTGATTGCAAATAATATATTTGACCTAAATAAAGTTATTTACTGTGTAATAATTGTTACTTTGCTCCAGGAATGCATTGCCAGGTGACAAGACAGTTCTTTACAACAGTTGATAACTCCAGTTCTATTGTGTAGAGAAACTGTCCTTAGTGAGTCTGTTCAAGCCAGAGAATTCTTTTTATTATAAAGTTATGCATGATTTTTAAAACTTTTTCAGCGTGTAATGCATTCGTTGATGTTGTGTGAGTGTATGCTGCATTTCCCGAGGTGGTCTGTGTGTGGAACACAGAATTTCTAGAGAGCTCAAACAACAACATTTGCTTTGAAAAGTTTTTAAAGTGGTTCCATTTTCTTTGAAATGATTTTGATTCCTAGAAAATTATCAGTGTCTTCAATATAAAGAAAAGCCAGTGAGAATGTGCACGTCCAGCTCTCCATTCATGCCACTAGCTTGTCTTCCATGCAAATCTAAATTTTTGTTTTCCATTTTCTAGACTAAATGTGTTAAATGATCTTGCCAACAATATGGATGATTTGAAGATAAACACCGATACTCATGGTGCTAAAGAAGAACTCCAAGATGACAGCAATTTTATCTCAGAGAAAGACAGTGGAGTTCATAAACCAAAAGACTGTCAGGCATCATTTCAGAGAAACAACTCATTGACTCTGTCTGAAGAATTGCCGGAGGATAAATCAGAAAAAGCCTTAAGTGGAGGCCAGTCTGCTTTGTTTATTCCTGCCGGCGCTCCTGCTGCCTCTAGTGAAAACTTGACCTTGCCTACAGGAGCAAGTAATGGACCAGTTTCACACTCCTCTGTAACAAAGACTTCCAGTATGAATGACGGTAGTGTCTCTTTAACCACTGGGCAGCCTGTGGATCAGCCAGCAACAGAATCTTGTTCAGCTTTGAAGGTGGCAGCTGATCTTCAGCTGTCTGCACCACAAAAACCAAGTCAGCACCAAGTTGTGTTTTTGTTATCAGATGTAGCACATACTAAGAATACAGCCCATTCCATTAAAAAACTACCTACCTCTGCTTTAGTTGGCTGTGATGTTCCGAGTTCAGTAGGGAATAGTGTGAAGTCAGAGAGCACTTTACTAAACCAAGTAGAGGTGGGGGAGGGTAGTGAAGATGCATTGGCAAAAGGTGATTGTGCCGGTGCATTGGCAGGGATTTCCTCAGGTACAGATGGATTTAGGCCAGAAAATGATACAAACTGGGATCCCCAGAAAGAGTTTATTCAGTTTCTTATGACGAATGAAGAAGCGGTGGATAAAGCCCCGGTCCATCCTAAAGTGGCAGGTGTAGAGAAGAAGAGAAAGCGGAAAATGGACGTCAGCAGAATCACTCGCTACACAGAGGACTGTTTCAGTGATGCAAATCGTGTACCCAGTAAGTCAAAGATGCTACAGGTTGACTTTGTAGGGCAAAATGAGGAGGTACAAGCAACAGACGCACAGAAATACGCTTTATCAAAAGTGAAGTCCGAATCTGCTGATGACCTGGAGTCTGTGGACACTTTCCAGCATCTAGTTTATAACTCAGATAAGTGTGGAGAAGATAGTTCGCCTGTTCACACTCGCACTTTTATGTCAGATACCTTGAAAAAGAAATGTGAAGCGCGTGATTGTGAGTCACCTGCCACCTTCAGTGCCGAGGAGCCATCCTTCTACCCCTGCACAAAGTGCAATGTGAACTTCAGGGAGAAAAAGCACCTCCACAGGCATATGATGTACCATCTAGACGGCAACAGTCACTTCCGCCACCTCAACGTCCCAAGACCATATGCTTGTAGAGAATGTGGACGGACGTTTCGGGACCGCAATTCACTGCTGAAGCATATGATCATTCACCAGGAGAGGAGACAGAAGCTGATGGAAGAAATCCGGGAATTGAAAGAACTTCAAGATGAAGGACGAAGCGCACGATTGCAGTGTCCTCAGTGTGTGTTTGGTACCAATTGCCCGAAGACGTTCGTGCAGCACGCTAAGACCCATGAGAAGGACAAAAGGTACTATTGCTGTGAGGAGTGTAATTTCATGGCGGTCACGGAGAATGAACTGGAGTGCCATCGGGGCATCGCCCACGGAGCCGCAGTGAAATGTCCTGTCGTCAGTTCAGATGCAACTCAGAGGAAAACACAGAAAAAGACTTTGATCAAAGACTCTGTTACAGGTTCATCCAGAAAGCCAGCTACGTACCTGTGTAAAATGTGCCCCTTTACTACTTCAGCCAGAAGTATTCTGAAGAAGCACATGGAGTATTTGCATTCCCCGTCATGTGTTGACTCATTTGGTAATCCCCTTGGACTTGACAAAAGAAAAAATAACGCCCTTGAGGAGTCTGTAGATCTCAATTGCACTAAGCCATTAGTAAGACAACAGTCAGCCACGTTTCCAAAGAACTCTGCTTTAAAACAAGACGTCAAACGGACATTTGCATCAAGCTCACAATCAAGTCATTTTTCAAAATTTCATAAGCGGCCACACCGAATACAGAAAGCCCGGAAAAGTATTGCCCAGTCTGGTGCAAACGCGTGCAATCCAAACAGCTCTCCCCACAAGGATGTTACGGTTAAAAGCAGCACTGACCAAAAGCCAAAGTATCTCCATCAAGTAGCAAAAGAAAAGTCTAATGCCAAGGCAAACAGTTATTTATATAGACACAAGTATGAAAACTACAGGATGATCAAAAAATCAGGTGAATCATACCCACTTCCTTTCAAAAAAGAGGTTAGTTCATTAAACTCTTTACATCTGTTTTCATCATCAAATAATTCTCATAATAATTTTATTTCAGACCCTCATTGCCCAGATACCAAAAGACCAGATCACAGGCGTGTGGCTGTCAAAAGAGTAGTTAAGGCTTCCAGGAAGGAAAGTTCTGGTGGAGAAGACTTGGATAGGTATCCTGACTTTCTGCATAAAATGACTGTTGTTGTTTTGCAAAAGCTTAATTCTGCTGAAAAGAAAGACAGTTACGAGACAGAGGATGACAGTTCCTGGGATAATGTTGAGCTAGGTGACTACACTACACAGGCCGTGGAAGAAGAAACCTACAGTGGTCTTAGTCAAGAACATGTAAACTTATTGCCTCTATTTAAAAGCAAGATGGAAAGCCAAGGTCCTGAGGACAGTGCTGCCCTTAGTTACAATCAGGACGAGGGCTTTTATTTTGAGTATTATGAAGATGGTGGCACTGACAGCTTTTTGCGTGAGATACATGACCCTCAGCCTTTGGAAAATGCAGAAACACCTTTGTCAAAGCATGGCTCCGTTTTTCACTGGACTGATCTGTCCCTTGAGAAGAAGTCGTGTCCTTACTGCCCAGCCACATTTGAAACAGGTGTTGGGCTGTCAAATCACGTCCGAGGGCATCTTCATAGAGCAGGATTGAGCTATGAAGCCCGCCATGTCGTGTCGCCAGAACAAATAGCCACAAGCGACAAAATGCAGCATTTCAAAAGGGCTGGCGCAGGGACGCCTGTGAAGCGCGTTAGAAAAGGTAAGTTCCCGTGTGGAGACAGTTGGGGCCTAATAAATGTGTTGACATTCGGAGGAGTTGAAAATTGTGTTTGAGTTTGGTCCTTCTTAGAAATCCCAGAATTTCCTATTTCAGAGTTAATTCATTGGTGGGGATTTGTGAAAGAGCCTGATGCCACTCTTAACCGTCTCTTTTAGCTGTAGAGAAGGCTGAGACTACTTCTGAACACACTTGTCAGCTCTGTGGTGGTTGGTTTGACACAAAGATTGGGTTATCAAATCATGTCAGAGGCCATCTGAAAAGACTTGGGAAAACTAAGTGGGATGCTCACAAGTCTCCGATCTGTGTTCTGAACGAGATGATGCAGAACGAAGAGAAGTACGAGAAGATTTTAAAGGCCCTGAACAATCGTCGCGTCATTCCCAGACCCTTCGTAGCTCAGAAACTCACGTCAGGGGACGACTTCCTGTCTCAGGATGTTCTACCTCTCGACGAATACCGTAACGGCCTAAAGACAGAGGCTCTGTCAGTGTCTGCTTCAGAGGAAGAACGCCTGAGTTTCCTAAACGAATGTGACGAAACAAAACCCGAACTGCCCAGTGGAAGAAAGAACCAGTCTCTTACACTGATAGAACTTCTTAGAAACAAAAGGATGGGGGACGAAAGGAATTCTGCTCCTTCTCCTCAGAAGATTCATAACCAGACGGCAAGGAAGAGATTTGTTCAGAAATGTGTTCTTCCACTAAACGACGACAGTCCGTTGATGTATCAACCACAAAAAATGGACTTGACTGTGCACTCAGGTAAGAGGACGCTTGTGACTGTTATTTGAACACAGTTGAGGGCTTTGTGAGCTGGAGCCTCTGGGCAGTGCCTCCTGAGCATCTTCCGTTTGCACATTCGCAGCGCACACTTGTTATTCTGCTGTGGCCGAGGTGGATGCCCGGCAGCACTGAGTCTCTGCCTCATGTCTTGGTCTGAATGTAAGTCGAGAAACAAAGCAGAATGCACACACACACATGCACACGCACACACACCCCTACACCAGACCAGCTGACCTGGGAACAGCGGCGCTGCTGTAATACGGGAGGCTGACGTGTATCAGCACTGCACTGTTGAAAGGGAAGACCTGGCACGCCTCTGCCAGTGCTGCAGAGGGCTGTTTTCACAACTGAGCTGCTGGTGTCTGCTGCTTAGGCAAGGCAGTCCAGAACAACTTCTTAGACCAAAGGACTGGTGCCCGCTGCCATTAACCCAAACAAGCGTCTCCTCTCGGAAGCTCACTGTATTATGGGATGGTGTGATTTTTGAGAACTGTAGTCAATATGAACAAAATTTGCGTGGCCTTTGGATTTTACAGTTGTGTTTTTCTGCAGCAGAGCAGGTGCCTCTCTCAGTGCTGGTGTGCCAAGTTTCTGTTGAAGGGATATTTCGAATGTATTGGAAAGGATGTGTCTGGTTTATACTCAAACACTAGAAGGGTGTTTTGGGTTTATTTGCTTTGAGGTTAAGAGTGTTGAAAGGTTTGTGTATGTGAGCCCCAGTTGACGTGTCTTAGCTAATAGAAATTGGCCCATGGATTAGTAAAGAATCAAATTACTGTAATTCTGATTCACCTCTTGGCAAGCACTAAATATCTCTAATATTTGTATTGTAATTTTGATTTAGGGGAATATTAATAGCCTGAAACAATGCTTTCTCTGATGCAGGATTCTGGATAGTAGACTGCTTTATTTCAAGTAAAGAGTCTTTCAAAGGCCGTAGTTTTCTCCTTTTAAGAAGGATGAAGCACAGAGAGCGTGTTAGTTGTGTTCACCATGATACAGAATTTCTTGTGACCATGATAGTGTTGGGGACACCTACTGAAGTAAGGGTTGTCTGAAAAGTTTAGAGTTTCTATTTTTTCAATGTTTCCTTTCCTGTGGTGGTATTGGCTTGTTGATCATTTATTTAGCACAAAGATTTTAGCAAAAAACTTCAAATCATTGACTTGGCATTATTGATTGAGCATTTAGATTAATGAACATAAGATGCCCTGAATAAAATGTTGTGTCTACCACCTCCTCTCCAGCCTTCATTGGAAAGCCGAGTTTAGTCGTGCCTTGTACGGTTTTGTGGGCACAACACTTTGATTACCACTTTGTCCACTAGACTTTGTCATTCTCTATTGCTGTGTTGTAAGCTTTGAACTTTCCTAGCAGAACTGTGCTGTTCACATCACAAGATTGAATTATCGTAGGCTTCAGAAATGATCTGCGTAACACAGACATCTGCCAGAAAGTGACAGTGGGTGTTTCCTGAGGAGCTCAGAGGTCAGGCCGCCTACCACCTTTCCAAGGAGCACGGCCCAGCTCTGAATACTAACTGCCAACTGCTAACCCTTAACTCCCTTCCTTAATTCAAGCTAAGCCAACTCAACGAGCGCTTTAAAAATCATCTTTATTGTGGTGCTTTTCTACACACATTAAGCTAAGAGAATTTCCCTTTTTGAAGTGAGAACTGGATTATAGTGTTTTTTTTTGAAGGATAGGTGTGCCTGTGAAGCTTAGAACATGTGTGCATTGCAATACGACGTCTACAAGTGCTGTTAGCCTGTCCAGCCACTTCCGCGCTTGTGCACGAAGGAAGAGTGCTGCCCTTGTGACGGGCACAGGTATGTGTGAACAGACATCAACACGTCTGCCTGGTGCAGTGCTCTGGTGCCAATGTTAGACGGTAGCTGGAGCCCCCCTGGTAAGCAACACTTGAACACGCACTGAAGTGATGACTTTTCATCTGACTCATGCTGATTGGTTAGGAGAAAATAACCCATCGGAGGTGAACTTTGTCTATATTAATTCTGTTCTTTTAAAAACTATACTATTTTTTATTTCCAATTTTTTTTATTAATAGATTTTAATAAAGACACCTCTTTGGTTAAAAAGCATGAAAAAGACAAAAGTGCTACTTTGGAAAAGATGCTTTATTAGGAAAGGAATTCACAGTGAAATTTCAAATATGTAGAATAACTCATTAGTGTATAGATTGAATCTTCAAGGGGGAAAGTCTTGAGAATATTTTCCCTTTAGTGCCCCTCACCTTCATTTAGGGTTCCTAAACCTAGATGCAAATAGAAGTGTTAAAGTTCACATTTCTGTGCTGGTTTTGGTTGGCTGGTCCAGCTTTGCCAGCAGTCTCTGTACTGATGCTTGTGAGCATGTCGGCTTATCTGCTCATAGTGCACTTCCCACACCTTGGAAATGCTTTGCTCTTTGCTTGTGCTCCTTCAAACTGCCCGCTTTAGCAATTATCATTTCTCTCAAGTCTTAAAATATACTTTTTTTCTATTAAGATCCTTTTTCTAATCTTTTCTAAGTTCTCTTGCTCTTCTGCTTCCCTGAGTAGTTGTTTGCCCAGCTTCTTGTTCCTCCTCATGTTCTGCAGGTTACATCTGTGGCCTGGCCGTGTGCCGTGTGCCGTGTGCCGTGTGCCGTGTGCCGTGTGCCGTGTCTTCTGCTTCTCCACTCTGTTTCTTGACTTTATCTGCAGACGGCGGAGCACTGTCTGTCTGAAAAGGAGAAGAACTGCTGGCTTTAGTTTACTGTTCAGAGCTTGGCTGTGAGGGTTCAGTTCTCACGCAGCTGCACTTTGATCATGCAGTTGTAGACACTGAAGACAGGAGGCGGTGAGAGTGGGAAGTCACTGTCTGTATCCCTGCTGTGCCCTCCCAAGCATGGCACATAGGGACAGCCTGTTTGATGGTCTAGGCTTTCTTCCTGTTGTAGCCGGAGTTATCTGGCCACACTTGGAGAGTTACTCATAGCACAACTGGGGTTCAGACCAAGACTGCCCTACATAGGCTGTCCCCAGGCGCTATTCTCTGCTATATACAAGAAGTCTTTCTGTTGGATAATTCCAAAATGAAAGCAGCTTTAAAGTGGAGAACATTTTAGTGGAGTCTAGATATGAGTCTAATTAGAAAGAAGGACCCAGTTTTCTAAAGTGACCAGCCCATCATAATTAAGAAATGAGAAAAAGATTTTCAACATTAGTTCGTTGTCAGTACCTGTTTTTCAAAAAATAAAGACTTTATTTTTAAAATGATCTATTTTTAGAGTGCAATTGTAGGTTGCATGTTATAAATGAGTATTTTGCCTGTTTTCAGCTTTGGTGATATAGTACTCTTAGAAGTGCCAGTGAACTCAGCCAGGTGCTGAATGGGCTCCTAAACCGTTGGGAAAGTCACTCCTGTGCTCTGAAAATGCTGGCTGAGTGCTTTCTCCTTTGGCACTGTCATTCAGTCCTGTTGAGTAGAAGCAGAGCTTTGATCTTCAAACTGTTTAAAGCAACTCTCACTCAAAGGCAGAAACCTTGGTAATTCTCTCGACAGGATTGGCTTTGAAATGAGTTTTGTGGTGGGCCCTTGGCGACAGCAACCCTTGGAGAACAGTGTGTACGGCATAGCGCCTGCCATAGGGGCACAGGTGGCCAGCGTTCAGGTGATAGAGCCTGCCGTAGGGGCACAGGGGGCCAGCGTTCAGGTGATAGAGCCTGCCGTAGGGGCACAGGGGGCCAGCGTTC
>NC_022027.1:56016034-56029594 GCF_000317375.1 Microtus ochrogaster | reverse complement strand
GCGTTCAGGTGATAGAGCCTGCCGTAGGGGCACAGGGGGCCAGCGTTCAGGTGATAGAGCCTGCCGTAGGGGCACAGGGGGCCAGCGTTCAGGTGGTTTGCCTAGCGCAGGTCACCTTTTGAGCAGACCTAGGAAGGAAGGGGACTGGTTTGATTCCTACGTCCCTGCATGCATGGACTCCCATGAACACGAAAGGAGCACAGGGGATATTCTGACTTGTCCACAAGACAGTTTCCATATTTTCTTAGCTGTAACTTGCCTCAGTTATGAGGTAGATGGGATAAAAAACGTATCTGTGTTTATGTGGTTGTAATGTGTTATTTATTCAAACAAGAAAATGAATGGTTCTGGTTGAGTACATTTTTCTGAGATTACTGCCTAACTTGACTTGTCTTCCCCCAGCCATTTGGTTGTTATTTTCGCCTTGTGAAACAGATGGAGAAATGTAGCCTTGCGCCCATTTAGCATAACCTATAAAGGGACCGAGAAACTGTTCTATTGTGCAAGGAAAGGCGTGGGCAGTTTGCCCGCTACACCCAAAGATGCTGGCTGATTCCTCACTGATTCGGCAAGCATCCCCTTAATTTCTGCTGTGGTCTAAGCTTTGTGCTAGGCACTACAGAGTCAAGAGTCAGAAACACGTACAGGTGCACCTGATCCTAAGATAGGCAGACCCGCAAGGCGAGGCGGGGCGGGGCGAGGCGAGGCGGATGGGCTGTGGAGCACTGGGCAAGTGCAGAGGCAAGAACGCGCTGTAGCGAGTTTACTAGGAACCACCCGCGAGCCTCTGACAGAATTGGTTCCAGGTTTGGCTCATTAGGTGCTGGCATTGGAATCCAGTGTTTTTTCATGCTAAGAACATGTACCAAAAAGGAGCCACACCCCATCCCAGCATGTGTCGGTTTGGTGTGAGCCTCACGGAGAGCAAGTGTAAAAGGAAAGGTAGGGTCTGGAGAGGAAAGGAACCATACTTGGAAAAGGAGAGGTAATGGGGGAAGTGTGAGGTAGGTAGTTCCTAGAAGTCCTGGGAGGTAGGGAGTTAGATCTGGTACTGATTTGGATGGTTGAGATCAGTAGAGGAATCGGAAGCTAGTGAGTGCTGGGGCGGGCTAGTGAGGCCAACCCTTCTCTGTGTGTTGAGACAGGGTCTCTATGTAGGTCTTGCTCTCCTGGCACACATTTTGTAGATTAGACAACCTGTAACTGAGATCTGCCTGCCTCTGCCTCTGAGTACTGGGATTAAAGGTTGGGTTTAAAATCCCTTTTATAGATACTTTTTAAGAACATTTATCTGATGCTTTGGAAAACACTTTAGATAAAAGATTTGGTTAGGGAGAGGAGAAATTCATTTTACAAGTCATATGCTAGAGAAATGAATGACACAGGAAGGTGAGGTGGGGACACAGACAGACGGCCAGTGTGGGGGGAGCCAAGGAGAACGCCTGGCAGGTTTGTTAGAAGGGGCACGAGGCAGGTGGCTTGAGGGCAGGGGTCCATAGATGCCCCCTGGACGGCCACCCTGGTCACTCGCTGTCTAGGTGATACCTCTGCAGATGAAACGCCTGAGTTTATTAGGTTTTGTTTTGTTTTGCTTGTCCTTGGTTACAAAGTTTAATTCTGTTGATTGTGTTTCGCCAGCCTGGCGCCAGGCTTGTCAGTTTCTAGTATCCTGCTATCCCTACTTACTAATTTTTTAGGATTTGCTTTTTATGTTAATAATTTTTAATGTGTCCAAAATATCTTCAGTTGTGTTCTCTGACCCTGCTGTGATTTCTCGTCTAACATGAATTTTTGAATGTTTATGATCTGGATTATGGTTACAGAATATGTTGTTAGCCAGAATTAAATGTAGGTGTTCTGCCATAGTTGACCTTATATGGTATATACAGCAGTATAGGGATTATCCTGGTTAGTTTTTTTTTCTTTTTTTGTCAGTTTGAGACAAGCTACAACCATTCGAAAAGAGGGAACCTCAGTTAAGAACCTAGATTGGCCTATGGTGGGTTTTTTGTTCTGTTTTTCTTTTTGGTTAATGTAGGAGGGTCTCAGCCCATTGTGGGTGGTGCTGCCTTTGGGCCCATGGTCCAGGATGGTATAAAGAAGCTGTTGTATTTAGCTCTGTGGCCACAGAAGGTATGAGGAGCAGGCCAGTTTCCGGGCTCCTGCTTCAGTTCCTGCCCCACATGCCTTCAGTGAAGACCCGAGAGTTGGAAGACAAAATAAACCCTTCCTCCCCGAGTTGCTTTTTGTCGTGGTGTTTCCTCACAGCAACAGAACCCCAAGACAGGTATAATACAATGTACTCTAACTGCCTCTTGAGAGAGTAGGCCAGAGAGGCTTGTTGGAGATTTCCTTCCTTGCTCACTCAGAGGCGCAGAAGTAGAACATACATTTCCTTGTTCTGTGTATAAGTTGAGGAATAACGTGAATTCTTGCTGTCCAGTGTTGTATGTATGTGTAACACACACAGAGAATCTCAGCTAGAAGATGCCCTGGAAGAAAATGATCTGGTGAGCACCATGTCTGCTTTTAGTTCTGAACTTTGTTGGAATATATAGTCTTAAAAAATGATTAAAAGCCAGACTCGTCTGTCTTCCTGAAGTTGAAGGTGACTATGGGGAAGGTAATTGGACTCTCCTGTCCTTCTGTTTAGTCATCCCTCAGGTGATATCTCAGAAATACGGAGGCCTGTGGAGGGCAGGAGTCTGGTTCAGATGCTGAAGTGACTCACAGATTCATTAGTGTGTGTTTTAATGTTTGTTCTGTGTTTTATGCGTGTCTGAGTTTAAGAGGAGTAACTCCTCTTCTTGACAAACACTTGCTTTGCTGAATAAAACAGCATGGAACCCAACTCACCTTAGACAATTTTAACTTTGTTTCCTTGTTACCATAGAGAAGTAATATCTGCTGTCCTATTGTGTTCATGTCTGGGTCTTCCTCCTGTGCCTGGGTATAGCTGAGCATTGAAGCAGTGGGGGAGGGGGCATCTACAACTGTGCTGGTTTTTCTTCTCCACATAGACTCAAGTGTAATTAAGGCTCTTTTCCACATTGTTTGCATATCCCCTCTTCCAGGTGAGATAGTAAAATGTTTCCAGGTACATTTATCCCTCCCTGATTGTTTATTTTGATTTGGGGTCAATTACCATTTCATAGTCACAGCACCATTATGGAACTAGGTATTCAGGACACAACACTGAGTGCATTTGTATGGCCCCATGCAAAATAAATATGTAGTAGCCTTTGTTTGAAAATTATTAAAAATTTCAAGACTGTAGTAACAGAATTAAACCCAAGTGTGGAGCCCTATGCAGCTGCACATCTATGCACACAGAAAGCTTAAGTGAAAAAACAGATTCGTTTTTAAAGCAAAAGATCCCCTGCTTCCCTTAATTCCTGTCTTGTACCAGCTAGCATTTCTTCAAAAATAACCCCAAGCCTAGTTCTTTTTCTGTTGAAACTGAGAAAGAGAAAATGCTTGTGTGCACAATTTTGTATATGGTTGAGTCTATGAGCCTTGGAGGATTAGAGGCCGTATTTAGAGTTGAGTTTCTCAGACTCACACTTGAATATTCTTGGGGCGTGGTTCCTCTTCCCGCCTCAGCTGCCACCAGCGCAGTCCCCGTCAGCTTTTCAGTGGTGCTGGCCGGAATGGTGGCTTCCCTGTGGGCGACAATTTAAATCCTGCTGTTTTTTCCACATAAACCTGTAGTTGCTTTTGCCTTCCCACATTGAACATGTTAACTGCTTCTATCTGGTGTCTGTATAATGTGACCATTAGGCTTCACCGTAGCCCAGGGCTGTGTCATTTGAAGATCCCCCAGAAAACTTGGGCTAAAATTTAATTACTGTTGTAACTGTAAAATGTGTAGCTTTAAGAGGTCTTCAGCTTTAAAATGGCCTAAGCAGGCCGTCAGGGCTGACCCCTCATGTAGGCCTTACTAATGTAGGGAGGAGGCTAGCTACTGAAGGGCTGGTTTCTCTAGGAAGAATGGCTTGTCCAGTTTCCTCTGCTCCCCCATCCCCTCCCTCTTCTGGTGCCATGATGCAGTCAGTCCAACACAAAGGCCCTCACTCACCAGGCTCCAGAATTATGAGTGTATTTACTTGGAGAGTTAAGTTGTTGCCAAGAAGTAGGACTGTTAGAAACTCCACCTTTGGAGCTACAGGATCGGTGGAGGAGGAAGATTTAGGTGAGTGTGCTACAAAAGAAGCTTGTGCTGCTATGTGCAGAACATTGAGTAATTCTGGTGTGGAATCGGAAGAAAGCTATAGATTCCTTAAGTGGTTGTGATTGGAATAGTGGTAGAAATGTGGACAGAAAAGGCCACTCTGTTAATGCTCAGACAAAAATGAGGAACAAGAGTAAAGGTCATCCTTGTTACATTGTTGTGAAGAATTGGGCAGAATCGTGTGGAACACGGGATGGAGGAGTGGGCTATCTGGTGCGTAACATTTCCTGACAGCAGAGCATTGGGTAGCTTAGTGTTCGCCTTAGCTGCTGTCAGCTGCGAGAGGACATCTGTTGCCGGGAGCTGCAGCGTACTCTAAAGAGAGTGAGGCCGGAGTCGGGCTGATGACGGACAGCGTGAGGAAGGTGTTCAGGAGCGAAGCCTAAATGTGTAAGAGTTTCAGCTGTGAAGGACCGAGGGCTTGTGGGACTGTGGCAGCTTTGACTTAAGTGACCATGTGATCTAGCAGACCTACTCAAGAAGATACAAGTGGGAAGCCTGTGCTGTTTCCTGGTGATGTTAAATCTCCAAGCCCCAGAACCTAGGAACAGCAGGAGCATGGCTTCCTTCCATGGGGGCTGAACAGTGAGTCCCCACCAGGGCAGCTGTGTGCTGTGAGAGTCAGAGTCCTCTAGGACCCTGCGGTGGGAGCCCCAGCATGTGACACAAGCCTGGGACAGCACAGGAGACTGCCCTGCCCGGATCCGCAAAGCTGTAGGGGAGGGCGGCCCAAGAGCCTTCTTGGTGCTTTTCTTAGTAGCTTTTACAGTTACATAGGACAAGTTTCTTCTTTGTTCTTGTCTTTTGAAATGAGAATGTCTGTCCTATTATTGAAGACCAGATGCTTAAGAGATGATCAGAAGCTACAAGTCTCTGTCCTCACGAATGGGCTGGCGCTGTACTTTACAAATGGACTGGTTAGCATAGGAATGGTAAGAATGAGTTTACCCAGTATTCTCTTGGTTTTCTGAGCACCTACCCATCTGCCTGCCATGTTACTGTTGAACAGTTATTGTCGCCACAGTGGATGCCACACTCCTGTCTCTAGGACTGTGAGCCAATCACTTCTCTTCTTCCATTCACTCGGTCTACGGTGTTCTGTTCCAGCAGCAGACAGCACACTGAGACACATAGACAGACCAGTCGTCAGTCAGAAAAGGAGCAGATTGGGCAGGGATGACTGAGTGCAGTTGAAATGTTAGTGGTGAACATTAGTTTAGCCATGATGTACTTTTTGGCCACAGAAGCTTCAGGTAACACCGAATAAATCCTCGTCCTCTGGAGTCATTTGTATAATGAAGAAAAGAAAATTTTCTTGGAAAAATTACTGTATACAATGAACAGAACAATGGAAAAAACAAAAGATTTTATATAATTATGTCAGTACCAAAAGTGACTTCTTTTTCTGCTGTGTACAAAATGAAATAATTGTTCTGAAAACAGGCTTGTCTCTGGACTGTGTGTCATCTAATGGTGTGCTTGTTGTCATCTGTTTCGTGCTTTGGACTGTATTTTCATAACACTGTGGGGTCTTTTGGGTTTTTTCCATATTTAGTAAAAACACAGCTGTTTTACTAAAAGTTAGGTTGTTGAACCTTTGTATATGTCCTTGTAGCTCAGTTCACTGTCTTTGTGAGTAATTTTGCAGGAACAAGTGTCCGTCTTCCATATACCCAGATAACCTGAGTTAGAAAGATTTCTAAGCAGTCTTTTGGATGAGTCTGGTTCCCTGCACATTTTCTGTAGTCTGAGCAGGCATGTGAGGGCCTGTGTGGCCAGGCCTGCTTCTGTGCTCCTGCAGCAGCAGTGCTCTGTGACAGACACGCATGGGTGCTGTCCTTTGCTTTCCACGGAACATTCTGTGTAAGTTGTCTTTGATGCAGCAGTGCCGTGTGGATGTCCTTGTGCACGTGTTCCTATTACTCAGCTGTTTACAGAGTTTTATAAATGTGTGGCCTGCATTACAGGGGTGGTTGTGTGCTCAATGTGCTCATTTCACTTACTAAACAATGCTTTTGGGAAACAAGGAATTTTAAAATAATGAAGATGTTAAGACATTTTAGACTTTTCAGGTTTTGTTGCCAGGGGTGTGAGATTTAAAATATCTTAATCTTAAGCTTATAAGGACTCTTAACACAAGAACATCTGTAACCTGACTTGGAAAACTAGTTATCAGAAATTACCAGCTGCACAGTGATGGTCGCCCAGTGTTCTGATGTCATGTCACCTCCAACTATCAGTGCTGAACTTTGATGGCTTCATTTACAACCTTAGATATTGTCATTCATAAAACACCTTCTGAGAGTATGTACAGTATCAAAATTCAGAAAATATTGTTCTTCTTCATTTAAGTAAAATATCTTAGAGATGCTGGCTGTTCAGTTTCCGGGTGTCACAGCATGTCTGAGGAACTAAGTTTGGGAGCTTGCAACACACATTCCTTGACTTCCTTTTGACCGTTTGCAGTCCTGGATGTTTTGCGGGGGTCATTATAATACATCCTGTTTGTATCCTGCAGTCATTTATCTGCGTTCTACAAGGACTTGTAAACAGAGTATAGCAAGTTTGAAAGACTGAAACTAAAGCTAAACCTGTGTCCTACATCACAGAGGCAGACGTCACATGTCTCATAGGTGAAGGGAGTAGCTGACAGCTAGAAGTTCTCCAAACTCTGCTTCCCGAGTGCTCATTCCTACTAGGTCTGGTGAAGACCTCTGGTGAAGACCAAAGCCAGTGCAGAGCCCGTGGTTGCCACCGTGTGAAACGAGTGTGCGGTGGCACCAGAGCGGAGCGCTGCCCAGACTGCTTTGTGGCCTCCTCTGGATGCCAACGGTTAAATTGCCGGACTTTGCTTTGTTTTTGGTCCAGAGCATTTGAGTCCCTGCTGAGTATCAGACTCTCATCTCAAATAACTGAGGAGAATCTTAAAAGAATTTTCTAGGGCTGGGTTATTTAGCTTTGAATTAGCTATTCTTCAGTGCCTGACTTCTAATCGTTCTTTGCTTACTGGCGTCTCGTTTTAATAATAAATAGAAAAAAACCATGAGTCTTGGATTTTACTTTTAAGTAGACAAGAGGCAAAAAGTTGGAAATCGTGACTGAGATTTAGGTTCCTACAGTTATTAGTTTGCAGTGTGCATTTCGGCTGCCGTGAGGAACTGTGGTCTCTGGTGTTGTGATGGCAACACCTGTTCTCTTGAAGAGCCCACTTCACAGGCTCATTGAGCAGCCCGCCCTGTTCTCTTAGAAGAACGAAGGCCATCTGAGTGGTGCTGTCTTCTGTTACGCTTGGACCCCTAGAGATGAACTCTTTCTCTTCCTGCTATTGACAAGCAGCACTCGCACTTCCCATCATCCCTTTGTCCAAAGGAACGTTGTAGCTCTGCCCAAAGACTGTAGAGCATGTATCCTATCTGTTCAACTGATGAAAATCTCTTCTTCCATTGACTCATACCTTTGAAGTAAATAATTAAAGGGAAAGATTAAGTAATGGAAAAATGTCAAAATTAGCCTAAAATTTTGCCTACCCTTTAAAAAAGTATTTTCTTAAATCATATTTTTAAAATAAACTGCTGGAGAAAATATAGGATGAAAACTATAAAGAATATAGTTGGCATCAAACATTGGATCCAGCTGTGAACTTAGGTAACAGGTTTGTAGCTATTTTCTAATAAAATTCACATTTGTATGATTGTACATGTAATAGAAGTTGAGTTTAAAAATGAAAACTGAGCTATGTCTGCTCTTGAATTTCACAGAAACTGACTTTTCATTGAGCTTTCTGTTACACTGTGACATTCCATTGCTCAGTTTGCTAGATGTATTTAATCAATTAGTAATAAAATGCTAATTTAATCGGTTAACATTAAAAAGTTGTAATTTTCCTGGAAAAAAGATGATTAAAATTATGTGTGATCAAAAGTAAAGATTCCCATTATTGCTATTATTGACCTGCTGAGCTTCCGGTTCTTCAGCCACATTTCCTCCATTCTGTGTGCGTGGAGAGCTGTATTTGGAAAAAGCATCACAGCACATGTGCAAATCAGATGCCGCTGTGGGGGCGAGGCCCCGCGAGTTAGCCCATGCCCCGTAAACGGGAAGTGGAGCACAGACTTCTCTGATGGGGCGTAGGTGGCGCGGTCTCTCTGTTGCATAAGTGTGCTTTAAACATGCGAGGAATGTTAAGTGTTTCTCTTCTTTTGTTTAGCCTTAGATTGTAAACAAAAGAAGTCCAGGTCAAGATCTGGAAGCAAGAAGAAGATGCTGACATTGCCTCATGGTGCTGACGAGGTCTACATTCTCCGATGCAGGTATTTGTCTCGTTGCCAGACATCGTCCCTTTAGGTTTTCTTTGAGACACAGTAACTATTTTAGTTGGCAGTTTTATTTTTTGGCATGCTGAACAAAACTTTATAAATTAGGATTTTGCAGAGGCAGAATCTTACTTCATCATATACTTAGGTTTGCTTCAACAACATGTAAGATTGGGTTTGTATATCAGCCAGATGCCTGTATGTATATAATTTATAGAAGTGGTCTATTAGTTGTGCTTTCTATATTTGATCAGTTTAGTTTGGATTGTTTCTACTGTCTTTAAGTTCCTGCTTGTTGAAAACACATTTTCTTTTCCTCCCTCCGTGCACCTTCTGCACTGGAGAGACACTTGGGAGGGATTCCCGTGGATGAGTTCAGATGGTATAGAAGAGTGGGGTAGGAGAAGGGGCTCAGCAGCTAAGAGCACCGGCTGCTCTTCCAGAGGACCACGTGGGTCAGGCATGGCACTCCAGGCTTAGGTACATGGTGCACAAGCTTAGAGGCCGACGCAATATCAGTGCACGTAGATGGTTTTTTAAGAAACTTATGTACTTAATTTTAACTCAGATAATATTACAACCGCTACAAAAATTAAGGACATTTACTAAACCTGTTAATAAAGGTGTAAATTGAGTCCACTTAATTCAAACCAGTGGTTTTCAACCTTCCTAAATCTGTGGCCCTTTAATAACAGAACTTAAATGTGCTGACCCTCCCCCTACCATACAATTATTTTCATTGCTACTTCCCAACGACAGTATTGTATTGTAAAATCTGATGCACAGGGTAGTCTTAGGCGGCCCCTGTGAAAGGGCGATCCGACCGCCAAGGGGTTGCGACCCACGGGTTGAGAACCCTTGATTTATTAAACAAATGCTCTGTGTAGTGTACGATGAGATTCGTTTCCTGCACTAGGGGCTTTATGTGAATTAGTTTTAAATAGAATTAGTTATATTAAAAGAACTACCATTATCCACTTCTTCTTTTGTAGGTTTTGTGGCCTAGTCTTTCGGGGACCATTGTCTGTTCAGGAAGACTGGATTAAGCACTTACAACGACACATTGTAAACGCTAATATTCCACGGACTGGAGCTGGCATGGTGGAAGTCACATCACTACTTAGAAAGCCTGCCTCCATTACAGAAGCCTCGTTCTCTTTACTGATGGCAGAAGCAGCTTCATAGAACCAGGAGTCCTTTTCAATAGCAAATTTAATTGGATGTAAATTAAAAATTTTTTTTTTTTTTGTAAACCACATCCATTTATAAATGCTAAAGTAGGAACAGTGGGGGACGTGAATTACGGGACATCAGAGCATCTGAATACTTGAGACAGTGAGTAGCCTATATATATATTTTATATAGGGTGGAATGTGTTTTTAAGGGTTACTGAGTTTCGTTGGCTGAGTTTACTCAAAGGTCTTACATCTGAGAGCCATTTGTAAAGTGTTGCACATGAATTCACAGACAGACTTACTGACAGTTATACGTTCTCTGCAGTGTTACCAGAATCAAGACTGTTTTTTCCCCACACTTATATAGAAAACTAAGATATTATATTTTGTTGGTATGTATTTAGTGTTTTGTATAATACCAGGAACTGCTAACTAAATTTACTCAACTTAGGGCATTAAATATCATGTACTTCATAGTTTGAGACTGTTCACCCGGATAGGGCAGAGAACTATCTGTCTGGATGTGTGATTTTTTTTTTTTAAATCACATGGAATGGTTTGTTTTCTTTTTATACTAAAAAGTTGGAGGGAGATTTGTTTAAACAAGTATTTCTAAAAGAACTCTGTACATAGTCCTGGAAGTTCCCTGCGGTGAGGAAGCCGTCTTCCTGCAGTTGCTTTTCTCAGACAATGAAGTGGTGCGTCCATGCTACCTCCTACTTTGTCAACAAAGATGCTATTACCCTTTCCATCTTTGTATCATAGTAGATTTTACAAATCCAATGTTCTTTATTGCAAGACATACTTTTGTTAACAGACTTGTTTCTTTGTAATGTTTTACGTACAGTTTGACATGCTTACAGGACAGGGTTGTCTCTTTATTTAACATTGTAGAAATGTAATTAATAAACAAGGCTCACTACACAATTTAGAATAGACTTTCTCATTTATATTATCTTCCAAATTTGATCAGTTAGCAGAACTATTAATACACAAAATATTTCTACATATGATGAGAATGTTTACAATTTCAATCTTAGAGCTTGTTTTGGATGTGATTATATGTATGAAAATTGTGTAACACTATGCTCATGCTAAGGACCGACACAGAATACTGAAATAAATGTGCTGTGAGGAGTGGAGAACCGTGCAGGTGTCTTGGTCGTGATGACTCGCAGACCCTTCCACAAGCAGCTTCGTTCCTGTGTTTGAGAATTAGCATCCCTTACAAGCTATTGTGTGCAAGCACCCATTCCGCGACATTTCATGTAGTTGCTAATATCGGCTAATATCGGTCAACCAAGGATATGCATCGATACTTTTCTTCATGTGTACAGAACGTTAAAGCAGTTCCAACAAAGGGGTAGAGTATATACATACGTCACCGTCAGCGAAATGCCTTTCTATGGTATCTCTCCTTACCAAAAATCGCTAAATAAAAAGACTTCAAGAAGTATAATGCCTCAGACACGAACCATTTCTCATCTTTTATCATGGGACGTAGTCCGTGAGGTTGTTTTATTATTTAGATTTTTTATATTCACCATGTTACTTTGGTTTTCTAGAAACACTACATTGGTCAATATGTTATATATAAAAAAATTTTGCCTATTATGTTATTAAACTCTTAATTCAGGGCCATTTAATGTTTAGAATTCCATCCCATTCCATTACTTTTGACTGAAAGTATACCAAGTCTGGGTTAGTATGGATTACCTCTTCCTAGAGATGTCTGTCATGTTGAGTTTCCGTGAGATTTCAGTCTGGGTCTGTCCTGTTGTCACTCACTTGATGGAGAAAATGTCACTCATTTCCCTGGGCTGGCCTTGAGCTCAGCACCTTCCCAGCTCAGCCTCTGGCCTGGCTGGGACCACACCAGTGTGGCACTGTGCCTGGCTCAATGCAGTTTTTGATATCGAATCATATGCTAACAAAGCAAGTAGAATTCTCAAGTTTAGCAGGAAAATGAGAAGACTTGGGAATTGTAGAGCCTCTTTGATGTAATTTAGGTTTTTTTTTCTTAATCATGGCAGCTATCAAAATGTAGGCGTGTGACAGTAGAATTAGTGTAAACACACATTTCAGGGTCTCCTAAGTATAGAATCCTGCCATTCACGAGTACGGACACATGGGCCTCTCTCCCTTAGTTACCCCTTTATTATTTACTTTAAAAACAACATGTATTCTTGTGAGGGGGGCACAACACTCTTGTGGAGAGTCAGAAAGAATGCTTGCTCGAGTCCATTCCAGACTCAGGTGGCCTGCCTCATCACAAGTCACAAGACAAGCGTCCTCTGCCGCCCCACCAAACCCACCCCTGCCCTGGGATCCTGTTGCTCAAGCCCAGATTTGAACACTGATTGAATAGGTGTGACGAGGATTGGCACACCTGCTTCGATCCTGGTTCAGAAAGAGAAACTTGGAGGTTTCCAGTATTTAAATAATGCTGGGGATGGACTTGTGTAAGCACCCTTTGTTACGTTCCTTCTGTCCTGGCTGGAAGTTTGTCAGTTTCTCCAGCTGTGTGGCATCTGCCTGTAAGTATATGTCGCAGTTACATTAATTTATCTACATATGTTATGCCAGTCTTGATGCCTCTCTGGGATGAAGTCAGATTGGTCAGGGTGTTCGTTCTCCTAGATGTGTTTGCACTGATTTTATTGAGAACGTCCGCATTGTGGTGGCTGTTTTGGTTGTCAGCTGGACACACCTGTGAAAAGGGAGCTTCTGTTGAGGAATCGCCTCCATCTGATTGACCTGTGGGCTTACTGTGGGACATTTTCTTGATTGCTGACTAATGTCCCAGAGCCCAGCCCACTGTGGGTGGTACCATCTGTAGACAGGTGGTCCTGGGCTGTACGAGAAAGCCGTGGAAGCCAGAAGCAGAGTGTTCCCTGTGGTCTCTTCTGCAGTTGCCTCCCCAAACCGCTTTTACCTGCTTTAGTGTCAGGGTATGATTGGCTCTATAAAATGAGCTGAGTGGTTTTCCCTCCTTTTGTAGGCTAGTCGAGAAGTGAAAGGCAGAGTAGTGCCGGCTGTTCCTAAGAGTGCTTCTGGCGGTCCTGAGTTCAGTTCCCAGCCACCTCATGGTGGCTCACTACCATTTGTAATGAGATCTGGTGCCCTCTTCTGGCGTGTTTATACATAATAAGTAAATAAAAAGTTCTATAGAATTCAACAGTGCATCATCTGATTTGGGGCTTTTCTTTGTAGGGAAACTATCACTGTTTCAATTTGATGCTTGTTAGGGATTTGTGCTGCTTATATTGTCTGACTTAATGGTGTGTCTTAGTGTCTAGGAGTTTATCCATTTTTGTTGTTGTTGTTTTGTTTTTTACTGTATTTTTCCAGGCTTTTGCAGTTTTAGATTTTCAGAGTCTTTCCTTGGCATTTGCCAAGGTCTCCTCTCTTCTTTAGTTCAGGTAGGGATATGTGTTATCATTTTAGCCTCTATTAATTTCTGTCCTGATCTTTATTTTTTTCTGGCCACCTGCTTCTTTGGGGTTTGGGCTGAATTCATTCTCAGCTTACTTTTTTAATGTAAGCACTTAGTTGTAATTTTTTCTTAGAATTGTCCTAGCTATAACCTAAAAGTTCTAGCAGAGTGTACTTTCAAATTCATTTGATTCTAGGGATTTTCTAAACAGCTTTCCTGATCGCTTCGTTGACCCACTGATCCGTCAGGAGTGCATCGCTCCAGGGCCAAAGAGGCAGCATGGCAACGCCTGTAGAAGGCCTGTGTTGGGTTCCCAGCACCCACACCGGGCAACTCACAACCACCCTAACTCCAGCTGCATCTTGCCCCAGTGTCACCTGCAGTGCTGGCTCGGTGGCTGCAGCC